>NC_058113.1:34320628-34528128 GCF_914725855.1 Thunnus albacares
GTTGGATTATTTAAAACATAATAATTCTTCTAAAAAAGCATCCTGATGCACTTTCTCTTGTCAGTACGGCTGCTTTGTTGAGTCTAATAGGCTGCAGGCTGCGGTCTCAGCTCTCCGCTGCTCTGCAGGGGATTGTGGGTAATGGTCTGACTAGAAACAATAGCTCTCAGGAGCTCTGAGAGCAGCAGCTCTTTGATTGGACGGCGTGACAGAGCAGATAGATCTTCAACACGAGGCAGAAAACAGAACGTTGAATGTGTTTAGACTTCAGTCTTTTGTACAAATGCAACAGAAAGAAATGCAGTTAAATCTGTGTGTTTTCTCCGAGAGGGAAAATTAGAGCTGCGGGCCATGTGTTGAGGAGCTTCAGAGTCTGATTGAGAGGGAAGAGCAGAGTATCTGGAGGGGGGGATAACGAGGGGGGAGGAAGAGGAAGAGGAGGAGGAGGAGGGTGAAGACAGTTTGAGATTCATTAGCAGAGCAGCTGAAGACAGAAGCCGCTGTAATCAAGACAGCAGCGATGAAAAGAGGAAAAATATAAAGAAGAAGACACGGAGAGGAAGATGGAGGGGGAGGAGGGACAGATTCAATTTCATATTATTGCTTCATTTTCTCTTTTTTCTTCACACACAAATCAGAAGTGATGGATGTTTGGAGGAATGAGGTGAAAAGCAGCAGAGAGAGAGACGCTTCTTAACATAATGAAACATATTTGCTCTACAACTGTGGGATTCAATTTCTGTCACAATAATTGAAGCAAAAGAATCAAATGTGAATAAAAATAAATTGAAACCAAAAAAAAAAAAAAAAAAAAACCTCAAAGACAAAACGTAGAATAAAACTGAAGACGAGTGAAACATTTGATCACAATATTCTCTCACTGACTGGATGACGTATACATACATAATAATAATACAGATTATTATTATTATTATTGCTTGTAATATAATGAATATCGTCATTGGTTTTATTATTGTTTGAAGACTTTCAGGTGGGAGGAAGAAGAGATGAACGGAGGGCTCTGGGGGGGAAACATGTATATACATATATATATATATATATATATATATATATAGTAGGGATGTGCAGAGAGCCCAGTATCTGTATCTGTATTTGTATTTGTATTCGAATAAAAGTGAAAAAGAGGCTTAAAAATCCTGTTTTTGTTTTTATTACGCTTTTAATTTTAGAGAATTAAAGATGAAAATTAAAGTGATGTCCAAATGAGGAAATACAAATATGTTATTCGGCAAAACACAAATAGTGGGGGTTTTTTTACAAATATTTGTTTCATACAAATACTTTAAAAATTATTTGTTTTCAGGAAGAAAAAAAACATGTCAAATACCAGCGTGCAGGTCGGTTACATCACTATCTCAGTGTCTCTCCTCTGCTCCGCTGTGACGTCTATCAGCAGGTCTCAGTGAGGGGAGTCACATCCACCTGCTACATGATGCACATTTCTGCACATACCTGCTGTGCTGTCTGTGTGTTATGGGTGTATAAATAGGTAGAGGTCTGTCTGCAATGAGGTGATGAGTAAAGTTTTATCTCAGTAGTCAGCGCAGTCGTCTCTGATCTGGGAGACTCCAGTTAGAGACCCGGTGTGGGGACGTCGTCCTTCATAAGGTAGTTTATTCATGAACACTGATTGTAACACTTTAAGCCTCTTTCCACTTTTAATCGAATACAAATACAAATAATTTTGCTGCCTCAACAAATACAGATATAAATACAAATACTGGGATCTCTGCACATCACTAATATATATATATATATATATATATATATATATATATATATATATACTGTCATGTATTCATGTCATATTCTCAATAAAGATAATGTGGAGAAAAACAACATGTAGAGTTTATGAGCCACAGTTATTTCACTACTAACTGCTCGCTCAGACGACAGAAACAGATAAATATGGAAATGAGACTTTATTGTGAATTCGGCTTCATTAAAACACTCTGATGTTTACTGTGATGCAGTTTTGTTGTTTATGAAGAGATTCAGATGTTTCTTTGTGTACTGACGTCTCCACTGAGTGAAAACTGTTTTAAACACGAGACGCTTCAGTTTAAACGTCACCAGAATCACAACCAGACACGAGTTCAGCTGTACGGAGCAGAGCTATAAAAAAACATATATAAATATAAAGGCAAGAGACAGGTGATCATAAACTTTTACAATAAAAATATGAAGTTAAATTTAATTAAAATTAAGTAATAATTTATATTTTAAGAGATTGAAAAGCTGATATTTATTTGTATTTATTTATTTGACAGGGACAATGCTCATTAATCAACAGAAAAAAGAACGGAGTTAGCATAGAAGGCTAATTACTATATTAAAAACATATATATATAGATATATAGAACAAGATATTGATTAGGAATGTGCAAATGTTTGTCTCAGACGTGACTTACAGCAAGTAATAATCCACAAAGCAACAGAAACATGGACAAATATTTTAGGTACCAACCAAACTCTGTCTGCATCCATCCATACCATAATATACCTGCTGTACGTTATGATCAGCCAATCAGGTGATGGATCGGGTTACCTGGCAGAACTCGGTGATGATGCAGAAGGCGTCTCTCTCCAGGAAGCTGTGGTAGAAGGTGAGGATGGCCGGATGCTGCAGCTGAGACAGCAGCTGGGCTTCCTGAGTGGCTCGCACCGTCTCGTCAGGTCGAAGGTCACCCAGAGGAATCTGCTTCATCACCTTCCTGAAGGGGTCAGAGGTCAGAGGTCAAACAAGTCCTGTAGTTTCTTAAAATTTACTAGAAGAGAACAGTTTTCTAACCGTAAATGCACAAGAATTATATCTGGTGATCGTTTTAAAGAAAACGGGGACAAAAGTAACGTCTGCACACCGACTGTCAGCCACACAAGTTAATCAAAAAGACGACGTTTCAATCCAAATACGATCAATACAGCCTTGCACCTGTGTGACGTCCAGATCATTCAACCTCCAACACTTACAAAAAGCAGAATGAAGCTTCTGAAAAGACATTTTAAATAAAGATAACGGAGCCGTTCTATCAATCAGACCCTAAATCATCAGCTGCTTAAAAACATGACTAAACTAACCTCAAATAACTCTCATTACTGTCTCGATTTTCCCTTCAATTAGAACCAAGTTTCATACTTCTTTCCTGCAAACGTCTTCAGAGATTTGAAGGAAATGACTGATCTGTAAATGAAAGTGTTACCAGAGCAGGTGCAGAGCTGTTAATGTGAAGTCCACCACCGCCATGCTAGCAGCTCTGTGAGGCTGTATGAAGCTAAATGCTAATGCTAACACGCTGATGTTCATGCTGCGTTCATGACACATCTGAGTCTGAGAAATTATGAGTGATTCAACTCAGATTTAATGGACATAATGTAAATTTGTCAATGTACAGTATTTTAAATCCTCACACAACCAACTCTGTTATCAGTCATGCAAACATGGGAATCTTTCCATCCGTCCGACACGACGTGAAGGCAGCGCTAGCATGCTAACGTTTGCTAATTAGCATTACACACAAAGTACAGCTGCGTCATTAGTTTTGCAGTTTGCTCCACTTCTGCATATTTAAAACATCCAGTAAAACATGTGAACATGAACTCATTCATAAAAGTCCTTTATTTATCTTGAGGAACAGAGAATAAACTAACAAATAGATCAGTAACAGAAACGTAACCCTGCTTGTTCTTATAGCTTCTGGATCTTATGGAGCTTATGGTTTTGGAGGAACCTCCTGCAGCACCACAGTTTGAACCCTGAAACTTTTCACAGAGATGTAAATGTTAGATGTAATAAAGCAAAACTTCAAAGTATTCATCACCTTCAGACGGAGGAAGAACAGGCCGCTAGTGGTAGCAGGATGCTAACAGGGGAATAATGGAGCCGTGTGGATATAAACCTCTGTCCTATATCCACCCACCACCTCCTCCTGAGGGAGTTAATCAGCTGCTCCCCCGTCTCCTCTGCTCTTGTTAAATTGGTGAGCGGGTCAACAGGTGAAATGGAGGCTCTGGTTTAATAGCACAGTGCTCCTTTCACCGCCCGGCAAACTGAGAGCAGAGTCAAACTGCGGCGCTGCTGATATGTTAAACCTGTTTAATGTGAACATTCTGTTCAATACGTTCATCACATCGTCCCTCTTTCTGTCTCAAACTCTGTTTTAGATGAAGAACAAGTCAGAACATTTTCTGAAATGAGGAGAAACGCTGAAACAACGTTTATGCAACAAAATTACATTTTCACCTGACGATCAAATAAAGTGAATAAAATGCAGATTTAGTTTAACACCAAAGTTAAGTTCAGCAGCTAAAAAACAGGGTTCAGTTTAGTTTGGTTCAGGTCGGCTGACAGAAACGTCTTTTCAGAAGCTTTTAGCTTTTGTCTGAATTTAGCAGCTCATGAACTTTATTTGTTGCACCTCAACAACACATTAAAGTTAATCAACAGTAGATTTAAGGAGCTGAAACACTTTGGTTCAGTTTAGCAGCTCAAACAGTTTTCAGGCCAGCAAAGGATTCAGGTTCAGGTTCAGGTTCAGGTTCAGGTTCAGGTTCAGGTTCAGGTTCGCTAACAGATCTTTTTAGCAGCTTTTATGGTTGAATTTAGAGCATCAGAAACGTCTCAGGTAGCCGAACTGGACCGACTGCGGGAGTGTCGGCTGCGTTCTGGCGGCTCTGGCCCAGTAATGGTTACCAGATCTGCCTCTAGGTTTCATGTGGATTTTCACGTTTGTGGACTTGGCACATTTGGACCAAATGGACCAGTTTAGGCTGCTTGCTGGGAGTGGAGAGGTCGGGGGGGGGCAGAGGGGAGGGTGGAGCTGCCTTTCCATGGTGGGTCGACTCTGGACCGTGCCGAATCAGAATGATGCAGAAAATTACCCCAAAACTTACAGTGTGGGCCAATGACCGCATGTTAATTAGTTAATTAATTAATTAGGCCTATAGCCCCTCCGGCACTATAAATAGTTTTAGATGAAACACAAACTGTTTGTTGAACTTTAGAATCTTTATTTTGTTGTTTTACAGTGAAACTCAGCAGCTGGAAGGTTTGTTGTTGATATTCTACAGCGATCATGTTTTAATCAAACACTAAAACTTAATTTCTGGATGAAGCTGGTTGTGATTCAGGATGTTTCAGCTGGACTCTGATGTTAAAAGCAGCTGTTTTATATACTGGAGCAGTCGTATTTTATGAGGCTCTATTTTGTTAATGGGACCTTGTTTACCAGTGTTTAATATCATGTGATGGTGGTTCCAGCTGTGGTGCCATGAGCTCAACTCTACAACAATCACGGCCTTCGCTAATTAGTTCACTAAGAAACATAAACAATCCATTACTGACAGTTCAACCATTGAAGCTTTACAGCCTGTTCTGATAACTGGCATCTTGATTAAAACACTGTGGACTCATTAAAACACATCTGAAACATTCAGAGTTTACTGAACATCATGTTGTCTGATGCAGAAATATAAACCTGTCAAGTAGCTGCAGCGAAAGTTCAGTTACCTAACAGGAGAAAAATCTGAATTTCAGTAGTTCTGGTTCAGGTCTGGAGTTTCTTAAAGGGGCAGTTCGTAATGTACTTTACATAAACGATGGGCCTCATGCATGAATGTTTTCTTATTTTTCTCTTATATTTGTTCTCGCGCAAAGCAATAAGAGGAAAATAAGAAAATGCTACATGTGATCATTAGCACAATCCACTAGCAAGCTTTTAAAAGCTAGCTAGTAATTCAGTTTAGCAGCTAACGATAAATCACTTTGGTTAAGATTAGCGGTGTAGTTTAGCAGCTCAGTTTGGTCCAAGTAAGACAGCCGCTAGACTGAATGTCAGTAAATGACCAAATGAAGTTTAGTTTATCAACTAAAACATTTTGTTTGAGCTGCTAAACGGAGCCGTTAGCTAACTTGAACCAGTTTAATCAGCTGAAGCACTTTGGTCCAAGTTAGCTAACACATTGTTAGCAGCTTAACGACTTTAGTTTAAATATGGTTGAATTTAACACCTCGACAACACTGGTTTAAATTAGCCCACAGCTGTTTTATCAAATCAAATCAACTTTATTTATAAAATACTTTACACACAACACAGTTGATCACAGCACTCAGTGAAATGGATCGATGTAAACATGTATGATGATGTTTTTGTCATTCATTCATTCATTCATTCATTCATTCATCGCTGGTCCATTTACTGCGTCATCATGGAGCCTAAACACCGTGTCGTCTCTGTTGTCATCGTCGAGTCCATTTCTGATTTTAATGTTTGCACTAATAACTGTTCACACGTTGCAGTGCTTCACTTAGATTTGTTTTTTTTTAAATAGCTTAATTTTATTTCATGTGGTCTGTCGGTGAAGATGCATAAATCACATTTTTTGTCTCCATCAGGGAATAAAAATAATTCAGCAGAGGCAGAGAAGATATATAGACCAGAGGAGCAGAAATCCCCACCATCCCCCAGCAAATCACAGCCTGGATACGACTCACACACAGGCTGCAATTAAGAACAGCAGAGCCCCAGATCTGTCACACACACACACACACACAGAGATACACACACATACACAGATATACACACACACACACACACACACACAGATACACACACACACACACACACACACACACACACACACACATACAGATACACACACATACACACACACACACACACACTCACACTGTGATTCATGCTGATATAACATCATACATTTCGACTAATGTAACTTTAATTCATAATCTGAGTAAAATCCAAACATTAGCTCTGACATCATCAGTCTTTATATCAAACGATCTGTTTTCCTGATGAAGCCGCTCTGATGAGTCTGATGTTCTTTATTCTTTTTATTTCATGTGCATGTTTGTCCGTCTATTAATACGTTCCTCCTTCTTTTCTCTGCTCTGTGTCTCTCAGCTCTGAGCCCATTGGTTCCCACTAAAAACACCTCATGAATATATTCTTTCATCTTTTTTTAACAGGCTAACAGGCAGGAATAAAACGGCATTTATCATTCATTAAAGTAAACTAGTTTTTGTACTTTACTTGCTACTTCCTGTCCTCCTCATCTCAGAGACATTTAATGGACCTCGTCTCTTCCTCTGTGAGGTTTGTTCATACGAGTGTTTCCAAAGAATGAAAGAGAAGAATTTGAAGTTTCTGTTGTCAGGAAGCAGCAGACATGTTTATCAGTGTTAGAGGAGCAAAATATTTAAAGTATTTGTCTGTTCATGACATTTGTAGCTCAGAACTGATGATGTCACAAGTTTTCTGATCGTGCTTCTTACATGAAGCCTAGTTTTTATGTTGCAATATGTTTATAACTTTGCAGATTAAGATTTTACATAAAATAATGTGATCAACTTATAAAATATGATGCAGGTTAATCAACCCAACAACATTAGAACAATGCTGCATGTTAATGCATCAGTAATAATAATAATAATAATAATAATAATAATAATAATAATAATATTAACACAGGATCATATTTATATAATAACACTCTACTTCTGATACTCTGAGTACATTGTGCTGCCAATATTTTAGTGTCTGAAGTTGTTTTAATTAGTTTTCAGTCACTTTCTGAGTCACTCAGGTTTGTTATTAAAGGACAGAACAGGATCATCAGAAACACAGGAAGTTCTAAAATAGTTCAGGTAAAAGCATGAAACTGGGCTCACTTGTACAGTTTGGGGCTCTGAACATTTTCAGAAATGGAGCCATCGCAAAAACGCCTCGTGGTGGCCATGGCGACCAATTTACTTTCCGCCATAACCTGGTTATGTATATTGCATCATATCTCCTGAACCGAACATGATAACACAGGAAACATGACGTCTACTCCCATGTTCTGATGGTCAAAGATTACAATGACACCATGTACAACATCATAAACTGTTCAGGTGAATCATGGCCGCACAGTTCTTCTGTTATACGCTTTTTTTTCCAAATAGGCGAAAAGTCTATAAAAAGATGGACGTTAAGGGGTTAACTATCCACCTGAACAGTTAATGATGTTGTATATGGTATTATTGTAATCCTTGACCATCAGAACATGTGTTATCATGTTTGGTTCAGGTGATATGATGCAAAATACGGTTATAACGGAAAGCAAAATGGCCGCCACAAAGTGTTTTTTACGATGGCTCCATTTCTGAAAATGTTCAGGACCCCCATACTGTACAAGTGCGCCCAGTTTCACGCTTTTATGAAACATAATTTTCACTATAAAAGCACCAGGAGACTCTTTATGGAAAAAACAATTTTTTTTTAAATGTTCAGTTTTCAATCCAACACAAATCTCTGTTTCAACAGCTCGTCCAAATTAACCATGACCATGTGACCCCAGCGTCACGCCGTCCTCCTCCTGCGTGTCAGTCACGAGTCAGTCACATTTCCAGACGAACTCGTTCTGTATTCAGTTCTTGTTCCTGTCTTCAGTCGTCCTTCCTCGTCTGTCTCCCTCTCTGGTTCAGGTTGGTTCCCTCAGCGTTCCCTCAGCGTTCCCTCAGCGTTCCCTCAGCGTTCCCTCAGCGTTCATACCCAAAACTCTGCCCTGGTTTCCAGCTACCTGCCTGAACCCTCGCACCAGTCTGCCCACTGCCAGCTCCGCGATAAACTGGTTTTCTGACTGATGTTAGAACCTGTTGTGTGTTTTTTCTTGAGAAGTTCCAGAGATATAAGAACCATGTTGATGAGTTTTAGTAACAACACGTCGCCTGATAGTTCAGTATCAGGGATCAATATGTTTAATGACACCGTCACGTCCTACCGGGACTTCTTCTGTTCTCCTTCTGATGCCTTCAGACTTCTTCTGTGGTTAGTTGGACTTTTTGAGGAACTCTTTCATTTGTGTCTCCTGGTTTTGGTTTTCTCTTGTGTGTTCCTCTTGTGTTTTTTGTGTCACCTCTTTAGTTCCTGTTTTATTTTGAAATATTTCCTCCTTGTGTCTGGTCACTTTACTTCCTGTGTTTGATTATTTCTTGTGTCATTTACAATCCCTCGCTGTGTATTTATAGTCCAGTTTTCAGTTCGGTCTTTGTCGAGTCGTCTGTTCTGCCTTCGCGCTGCGTTTGCTTCCTGTGTTTACGGTCTTTGTTCCTGTTCCCGCCGTCTCTTGTGATTTTTTGGTTTCTTTCATTAAATATTCAGCGTCGTATCCAACCTGCCATCCATCCACCTCTGTGACAGACACACAGACGTAGATGTAGCTCTAAAAACTTTTACTGCAGAAAAAAAGTCAGAAATTTGATGATTATGAACCGAGATCACAACTTTATAAGAAGCCTCTTTTTTCTCTTATTTCAAAGTGGATTTACTGATGCTGATCCTGAACATCACAGAGAAACACACACACACGTCTTTGTAAAGTGAAGCTTCTGCTGCTTTTTACACTGTGTGTTTGATGTCTGTGTGTTCTGCTTTCACACAGCGATGATGTTAAGATTAAAGGTGCACATTTTCATGCAAATTGCTTCCCTCCGGTGCAAATGAAGGACTTGTCACAGTATTTCTACAGAGCGGTTCAGTTAGTTTTACTTCTTCTCACCTCGTCTTCAAATCTGTCACTTTGACATTTTAAAGAGACCAGAAGGTCACAAATATGTGCCGACACACACATGAGCGAGTCAGGAAACCGAGTTCATCGAGAGGAAGTTTCAACGACATTTAACAGCCTTAATTCTCTGTTAAAGCCCAGAGGCTGCTGGGATATCAAATTAACAGCCCTAAATGTATAATTCAGTTCATTCACACCTCACTATGATCTGCACTGAGTGCTGCTTTTCTTTTTTTTTTTTGTTTTTTTTTTTTTATTCCTTCCTCCCGGTGTGAAGCTCCTTACTGGAGCCGGGAGCGCCGGCTCGCTGTTGCTATGCAACAACAGTGAAACCCTGTTTGAAGTGTGACACTCTGATTAAAGCTGAGATGTTTCGGAGTTTCTGTGTCTGCCGGGCTGAGAGCAGAACAGGAAGAAGAAACACGAGCTGAGCCGTCAGCAGCTCCAGAGTCTGAGCAGCATCACCGCCGTCCACGCCAAACACCGAGACACCTGAACCAGGAAGAACCAGATCCTCCTGGAGGCTTTTATTAAACTACCTTTACCTCAACTTCAAGCATTTATATTAAAGATCCACTCCAGACGTGTTTAAAGACATAAACATTGTGTCTGTTTGTTTTCTTTCTGACTAAATAAACCAGTACCTCCCTCACCTCCCTCAGCGGGACGTCACTCCTCTTTAATCCAGCGGCAGCAGGAGACTCTGACTCCTTTTATTTCAACATCACAATTAGAGGATACCGGGGGGAGGAGGGGTGATGATGAGGGGGAGATGAAGCTGTTTGTCTCAGCGTGTCCTCCAGCCTCTCTGTGTCTCTGGGAGTCGATGGCGACCCGCCAGCAGCTTTTACAGCCTCATATCCTCTCTTAGCAGGTGTTCAACACTCACACTGAAGAGCTTTTTGTTTTTGACTCGCTGAGCAGATCTGCCTTCAAGCTTCCCAGAAGATGCCAAACAGGAAGTGAATAAATCATCGCGCGCTGACACAACAGAGAGCCAGACTTTTAGCGTGTCAGCAGGCGCAGGTGGGCGAGAAAAAGAAGCAAAGTTTTTTTTTCGAGCTTCGATCGATCAAGCGGCAGCAGATCACAGCGGCGGAGCGGTGACAGAGTTTTTTTTATGATGAGTTCGTAGGACGTCAGAGCTCCTATAAATACTGAGGATCAAACACTCACATCCACCTCAGAGCAGGGTTTCTGAATCATCCAGAAGATTTTGGGGGGCTTTGATGTCAGATCCCATAAAAGGTGTGAACACAGAGGGGGAGAGCTGAGCTGATACCTGGAACCTCCAAGTATCCAGTGAAGAGACTCCTCCTGTATGAATTTCAATCAGGATTTAGAAAATCCTGTTTTACAGATACACCTTAAATGTATCTGACCGGATTAGAAAAGACGTGGATGGAAGGAAGTCATGTGATCAGTTTCTTCTGGATCTATTTGATGCTCTGAACAACGGGAAGGTTACTGGATTTAACTGAAACCAGGTGATCTTCTAATGTTAACATACAGAACAAAGACAAACAGACCAGCTCAGCCTTTAACTTCCAACAGGTCTTCTTGGGGGGGTCTGTGTGACGTTTTGAGCTCCGGGTTTCAGGTCATCAGCAGCTTTTGACTGAAGGACCATCTCAGCTTTTCAAAATAAACTCCAGAAGGCTCCAAACAAATGAACTGATGTTAAAACTTTAAACCCATTTACACAAGTTGAGTCTGATCAGAGGAGAACAGGAGATCATGTAGAAGAAGACGGACATTGAACATATAAAATAAAGGTTTTAATTTACAAACTAAACTTTTCTGTTCTTGCCATTAATTCCTCATGTTTCATTCTGAGCATCATCATCATCATCATCGTCATCCAGCTCTAACAGCAGATAAAAACAGACTCCAGGTACATCAGCTGCTCCGACATAAAAACCCTCAGACGGATGTTTTTGTTCACTAGTTTCCATCAGAAACGCAGTGAACTCAACTCTGACTCATCATCAGTTTTTAAGTTGATATATTGAACTTGTTTCCAACATCCAGCAGTTACAGAGCAACATTATCATTCATGTGGAGTCGTGTTTCTGTCCACCTGGTGAATGTTTTTACTCTCTACCAACTCCTGAGGGAAATATCTGGCTCTTTAGCTGCTAAATGCTCCACTATGTTCACCAGCTAGTCTACAGCTAACTGTGTCTGTTTGCCGTTTGGTACCAAAACGACGCTATGAGACACTGAGAGTGAACCAGAACAGTAAAAGTTGCAGCCGGACAGATAAACAACGAGCTGAAACTCACTATAAAGCTCCGTAAAGCCGAGAGGAGCTGCAGAGTCTCTGATGATTCTCTGTAGGTTCATCACCAACACATTACACACTGACACATCATATAACAGTGTTATAGAAATACTGATTATCGCTGCTTTAAAGTCTTGAACAGAGAAATGAAGCCGAACCTCTGGGTCTGTGATTGGTCTGAACTCCACAACAGGCTGTCAGAGTAACAGAGACCAGATCACATCAGCTGATCATTTTTCTTTTTTAACGACAGAAACATGTCAGTCAATCAATGAAACTTCCTCTCCGGTGTTTCCCCAGTAGGAAACGTTCTGTTTCCAGTGAAGAAGAGACTTCCTGTGTGGGCGGACAGACCTCAGAATCCTCTCAAAGCTTCGTCCGCTGGTTCCATCGCTTCACTGACAAACGGGATAAAAAAACGAACAGGTGCTGCTCTCCTGTCGCCATGGATACCGCATCCCAACGGACAGCCGAGGTCATGGCTCATCAAAAACCTACTAAATACAGTTGTGGAGTTTTTATTGTATTTTCTTTTTGCTCTGTCGATGGAGTCGGTTTCATAACCTGTCAGGTGAGAGATGAGCTCCTCTCGTCACAACTGAGATTAACTTTTTTATGACATACAGACAAAAAAAAAAAGGAAAAGTTGTGAAGCCTGGATTTGTCTCTGATGCTCAGAGATTTATGAGCAATCACTGAAACATTGATCAGGACACAATGTCTAAATCTGGCAGAGGAGGAGAGACGAGGAGGAGGAGGGAGGAAGGAGGGGGGAGGAAGGAGGGGGGAGGAAGGAGGGGGAGGAAGGAGAGGGGAGGAGGGGGGAGGACTTGTCAGATGGTGAAAGGGCAGAGATGATGATGACTCCAAACATTGACTCACCATCTGTTTTCTGACAAAACAAAGACTCATCGTGGTCCAGTTCTCTCTCTCTGTGTGTGTCAGCAACTGTCTGAGTGCCCTTGAGCAACACACTGAAAGTACAGCAACATGTCTGCTCTGTAAATCCCTTCCTGTGTCCTCCTTTAAGAAGGAAATCAGAAACCAAAAGGATTTGGTTCCAAACAGCAAATCAAATCTTTATAAATCGATAACGAGACGTAATCAGTGATCAGACGGTCGCACTGAGCCTGATTGCATCCTGCTCTCTCTGAACAACAACCCACATCAGCTTCCTGCTAAAGTCTCCTTCTTATCTAACTTACAAACATCAACACACGTCTTGTTCTGCGGCTTGTTGAACGAGCCACCAGACAAACATTCACCGCTAACTTCAGTTAGCAGCTAGATGCTAATTAGCTCAGATCCTGAGACTAACGGCGACGGTAGAAAATGTGTTTGGGATGAACAGAAATGACAAACTGAACCAGGCGCTGACTACAACGAAGCACGTCTTCTCATGCTGTTACTATGGTTACTATCACCGGCTGGCTACTCAAGCGCGACACCTGAAATGTTCCGGCGGTACGAGTCCATCCAGGACAGATACTCACAGATACGCTGCTCTGCTCTGCTGCGTGTGACGATATCAGCTAAAGCACATATAGACCTTCATATATGCTAACAAACAGTAATGAAGCTACATGTATATGTGTCTCTGCAGTGGGAGGTCAGAAGTCAGAGGTCAGGGTTGTCTACTCCATTAACATACATGAAGGGGGCAAAATATTAGGAACACTTTCAATATAATGCTCTCCAGTACACCACCGCTCACTACAACTCACTACTGTCTAGAATACTAGAATTTATAGCTGTTGTATTTGGTGCATTAGATTGTTCAGGTGAGCAGTGAGATTATTACATCACATGATCAGGAGAGTCCTGAGTGTCTGTGTTCAGTCACATGGAGGAGATGAACACAGACGGAGAGGAAACAGCTCACAGTGTCTCTGCTGGAGTGAGGAACTGGTAGTAAGTGGTGACTTGTGTCTGCTGAACACTACTTGAGTCCAGACTGAGATGACAGCATGTTTCTGCAGGTTTACAGCAGGACCAGGACCTGAGAAAATCCTCACACCTCCTCCTCCTCCTCCGTGTTCATCACGTCTGTCTGACTTCTCACCTCACAGGACGTGTGACGAGCACACGACAGGGACGAGAGCCCGCTGTCATCTCCCACTGTAGCTTCAGTAAATCCTGCTGTCCACTCCCATCCAGAGGCAGACAGCCGAAACACACCGCTCAGTGTGTGAGTGTGAGTGTGTGAGTGTGTGTGAGTGTGAGGGAGGTCGAGGAAGTGACAGAGCGTGACAGGTAGAAACCGAGAGACAGGACGAGTGAGAGAGATTGATGCAGACACAGAGAGAGAGAGAGAGAGAGAGAGAGAGAGGTGGTGAATCCTTCCTGTAGTTTACAGTGAATCAGTGAATCACACTTCTTTACTTTTAAAAATCTGCATGTTGCAGTTTGATTAATTTACTAAAATCTGTCGTCTCACTGACCAACCAGACAGAAGCTCTTCATCACCGGTCACATGCAGTAAATATAAATAAATAACATTTAACAACTTGAATTGTGTTGTAGTGTAAAATATTTTTATATAACGTCTGTAAGAAGTCTCCTCCCATTGGCTCACAGAGACCGGGGGGTGAGGTCTGCAGTTGGACCCTGTTACCGTGGAGATACAAGGTTTCTGGCGTCTCGCAGTAGCTGAGGTTACTGTGTTGTGGGTTTTTTGGATGACGCGGTGTTAACCTGCTTCACTGAGCTCAGATCAGCTCAACCACAGGAACACACTCCTCACTGTACACTGTGTGTGTGTGTGTGTGTGTGTGTGTGTGTGTGTGTGTGTGTGTGTGTGTAGCTTCACAGCTCAATGCTGCCATCTGCTGACACTCTGCAGAACTGTTTGCAGTGACTGGTTCCTCTTCAGCCTCATTTTCAACTAATATTTGTTCACATTCAGTCAAACAGTCTCATTAAAGTCGTGTGAATCAGCTGTTTGCAGCGTCTGTCTGCAGTGAAACACGATGAACACACAACCATCACTGATCACTGTGAAACATGATGAACACACAACCATCACTGATCACTGTGACACATGATGAACAGAACCTCAAGCCCTAAAACTGAAAGCTGAAGTAAACCAGCGGTTCTCTCAGTCCAGACAAAGTCCTCCAGATAAAGAGACAAGTGAAGGCAGCGTCCAGCGAGTGTTTATCGGCTGTTGGACAAAAACTGACCAGTAAAGCTTTGAAAAACAAACCAGATAAAAACCAGTACAAGTCAACGAGTAAAAGAGAGGAGACACAAGAAGCTGCCGGTAAAAACAAACAAACAAACAAAACCTTGTTATAAAAACTAGAATTATACTGTGATGAGATGTCTTGTTTCTGCAAGTCCTGCAAACGCAGCAGTACAAACGTTAGAGGAAGTCAGGAGAGGATGATGAAGGTCGGAGAAGAGGAGCCACCAGTTAGAGAACTGAGAGAATGTCATGACGTTATCTGTATATATGTGTCTGTAAACATCAGGAGAAATATGAGACGCTCATCTGGAAGGTTTATAAAGCAACTGTGAATATTCTCCTGGTCTCTCTGGTATTTAAACGTCTCTTTGAACAAACTTCCTCTGCTCTGATTCTCAGGAAGCTTCTACAGTCTGATCTGATGTTCTGCTGCCATCTAGTGACAAGACGATGTTTAAACAATAGATTTTTACTAAATAAAATATTTTTCCTCTAAATTAATAAAATACTTTATTGTCTTATTGTACATGTTTCTGTTTTATTTACTTTATCTGTTATTGTAGGAACATGTTTTTCTCTGTTTATGTTGTTTATGAAAACAACAACAATACATTCTGTGGTTTATAAAGTACAAGATAAACAAAATTACTAAACTTTTTTTAATAAAATATAATATTTCCATATTTCTGATATTTTGTTCAACCCATCAGTGGTTAAAGTGGTTGAATTTTAAATATTTTCCAGTTGGAAAATGACAAATTTAAACTATTTCAACATGAGTCCATCACCTCGTCTGAACTGTTTAAAACAACAACACAAACTATAAATCTTTGTTTACAGAACATAAAAGTGAGAGATGAAGATTATTAACTCTGAGTGAAAAGCAAACGTGTGAAAATATGTTTTGTGTTTGAAAGTGTACAAGAATGATGCAGTGAAGTAAACACAGTTCATATCATCACTCACATACAAATAAACAACCCAAGAAGCTTCTAAAGTAAATCTACTCACAGCTCTTCTTCTTCGTCTGTAGCTTTGGTGTCTTGAACCAGATAAACTGAACCAAAACTCCCCCGGCCCAGACTCCGCAGGATGCTGTATCGCTTAGCAACCAGGCCGTTGCCAGGGGGCGGAGCCTGGCCTGACTCCACCTCCTGAAACTTGGGCATCTGACCTGTCAGCTGACCTGCGGACTGACGACAGGTTCAAAGACAATCTGTAGTCAAAACACAAAAAGCTGATATTACAGGACAAGTTCCCAGTGTTCCCAGTGTTCCCAGTTAAACCAGCAGTCAGGTGTCTGTAATATTGGATATTAAAAGATCCTTCAAATGTGTTTTCAATGCATTTAAAAGTCTGTGTGAAGCTTCTATTCAGCTTCAGCAGTCTGAGTTAGTCATATCAAGTGGATATCTGACACATTTACAGTCTTTGTGTTTCCCTGTTGAGCTGCAGGTGGAAGTATAGTAACAAAAAGAGGAACTTTGGCACTAAAAAGACTGTAACGTTGAAAGATATCTACTTGATTTGACTCATTTGGACGCTGAAGCTTCATATTAGCTTCAGATAAACTTTTAAAGACATTTTATTGAACAGCAGGAATGATTACAGCAAGAAAAACAGCTTTAATGTTCATTTAATGACTGACTGTTGGTTTAAGTGAGACTTTAAAACTGTGAACTGGTCCTTTAAAGGAAGTAAAGGTGAAACTGGACGACTGACAGAAGGTGAAATGGAAATAAAAAAGAAAATGCTGAATGAAGTTGAAACGTCAGTTCAAGTATAAAAACTGAAAGCAGCTGAAGCATCATGAGGTTTAACTGCTAAAAAATATGTTGTAATTAATATCAGATGACGTGTCAATCATTTATCATTTATCAGTTCAGGAGTAAAAGTCAGATTTCTGATCAGATTTCTCTGACTTGGAACAGACTTTGTGAGGTTTGAACATGTTGAAACATCATCAGATGATCCACCTGCACATCTGTTCTTATTGTTTTAATATTTCTTTGTGTTTTCACCAAATATTGGTGAACATTATTTATCTGACTTTTATATTTTATCTTCTATTTGATGTGCAAAAAGTAACAATATAATAATCAGTATGTGGATGGTGGCGTCTACATACTTTTGTCCACATAGTTTACAGTATTTATATCAGAGAAGTAAATGATGCACAATATGAACATTTTATTACTTTTAACGACTGTGAATGAAAATGAAATATTGATAAACTATATGTCCTATATGTTTACATACACATTTTATATGTGTGTAGATATTACTGACCCATGTCCATAAATGTTAAATGTTCGTTGTGCAACTGATTTTCATTGAAACCGGAAAAAATTAAAATTAATTAAAAATTAAATTAAATTAAAAATTTCGGCAAAAATTACGCATGTCCGATAATGGAACTCTTGTATTTCAAGTCCAGAATGTAAAGATTTCAGCTTCTCAGTCTGTCATTAACGGAAAGTAGAGAAACAAACCGTGAACCGGAGGTTTTATCAGCTGTTTGTTCGCCGTTAAAGTGACTCAACTGACGGATCTGAAGAGAGACCAAAGCCGTGTCCGATAATGGACGCATCGGTGATCTCTGTTTCTTCCGATGATAAATGTGTTTACAGCGGTTCAGACCTGATAAACAGTTGTTATGTGCTGTTTGTTGTGTTGTTTACCTGCAGGAGACTAAGGTGGAGAACTTCCGTGTTTGATCCCGTTTCCATGGAGACGAACTCATCCCCTCTGGAGGTCACGTGCTCGCTGTTTATTCCGACAGATAAAAACGTTCAGATGTTGACAGAAACATCATGTTGGGAAATAAAACTGCAACACTTTTATATTTTACTGATAAAACAATGAATCAATTAAAAATGAAGTTTATATGGTTGTTGATTTTTAGAGGAATTTCAACAACAATCAACATATTCAGCAGCTAAAGTTGTTTGTTTTTCTTCTTTTATGAATTAATTGTATTTATTGATTTATCTGACAGAGACTCTATTATTAATGATCAGTTATAACATAGAAGGCTGAAGAGGCTGCAAAATATTATTAATACACACAGATTAGACACACTGACTGTACAAGTCAGGGTCAATATGACAAGATGGATCATATTCATTAATATTAATATTATACAAATTAAATGTGCTTCACATTATTTTCCAGGATTGCAGCATGTTGTTGTTTTTTTGTTTGTGTGTTGTGATAAAAGTCTGAAGTTTGTGCAGATTGTTAGTTGACAGTTTATACAGTTATTAATCATCAGAACAGTTTATTCTGACTGATAAATTAATTTACTAAAGCAGATAAATATTAACAAAGATTTACAGAATGAACATAATGAAGAAATATCTTTATGAATAAATGTGTTATAGTGATAAAAGTGATCAGACACAAATATAAAGTTTTTATTTATATTTATGTCCTTTTAAACATATAAATCCTTCTTCTTGTGACACGTGATATTTTCACCTCTTCTGATTCAACGGGGTTTTAACGGGTTGAATGACGTCACGACCTCTGATGACGTCTCACAAACAGCTGATTCATTTACAGCTCAGACCTGCAGCAGCTGTTTCTGCCAGCAGGTGGAGATGTTTCCTCATTAACGATGTCAGTCAGTCACAGTTTAAACATCATCATCATCATCATCATCATCTTCATCATCATCTTCATCATCTTCATCATTTACATAAGAGAAGCTCATAAAATGTGATGAATTGCTATAAATTAGACAACTTGACATTATAAACAAAAACTACCTGGAAGAATAAAATGTATGGAAGCCTTTTAGTGCCAAAAGATGAAAAATAAATAAATGTTTTAAATCTTTTGATCATTATTCTGATTTTAAAATGTTTGTATTCACTTTTAACTTGTTTCAGTGGCTCATTATTATTTTCATATTTATAATCATCAGACTTCTTTTTACTGTCAGATATGAACTAAGTGACTAAAATGTTATTAAAATAATCCTTTTTATATATTATTTATAGACCTACATGTTTGTGGTGGTGATTTATCAGATTATATTTATATTTCTTTATTTTTATTCCCAACATTTCTTCCTTTTTTTTCTCATCCTGGCTTCTATAAAAACTGACGCTTTGATTAGTAAAAAGCAGCGAGCAGGATTTATAGTTTATGGACTAAATGTTCCTTTAAGAAGCGTTAACATGAACTTTAACTGCTTCTGTTCAGCATCAAAGTGTCTCAACCACTAATTAGTTTCAGATGCTAAAAATGATGATGTTCAGTCACACGTTCTGTTTTCATCTCAACGATTTCAAGCTTCTCAGAGACGCTGATGAAAAAAACAACAAACCTCCATTTGATCTGAATAAAGGAGGAATTCAAAGGAACAGTTTATATTAGAGCTGCAACTATTATTTCCATCATCAATTAATTTGTAGATTATTTATTTCCAATTAATCATCATTTACTCATCTGGTCCATAAAAAATGACTCAAAACGATGAATCTATGATTATAATAGTTGCTAATCGTTTAATCCTTGCAGCTGTTATTGATCTTCAGACTGTTTCATGTCTGTACAGACATATGAAGCTACAGCCAGCAGCTGTTAGCTTAGCTTAGCTTAGCTTAGCTTAGCAGAAACACTGGAAACACATCTGACATAACACAAACCGCCTCCCAGCACCTCTGATCAACATGTTGTATCCAGTTTGTTTCATCTGGACAAAAAGTGTGAAAGTGTCATATTGAGGTCGTGTGCTGGGAGCAGCAACTTCCTGGAGTTGCCCGGCAACCTCACCGTGACGACAAGCCTCCAGGAAGTCACCTAATAACAACCAACAGAAAACCAAACTTTACTGTTTCTAACTGATGTCAACACGTCTTCAGTCAGCTGCAAGATAAAGAAAACAACGACACATTTTTTCAAACCTTTGAATATAAGTTTATACTTATATTTATATACTTTTCTCGTCCTGCAAATTATTTTATTTTTATTGAATGTAAAGAGATTTTTATCAAATGTTTTTGTAATAATTTAATTCCTTTGTTTCCTCTTTTTCTTCTTATACTTGTTTATGTGTTAATGTGTTTTCAATAAAGTTGAAAATAAAAATAAAAAAACTCTGATAGTGGAAGAAGTGCTCAAGATACTTTACTGCAGTAAAAGTACCAATACAGCAAAGTAAAAATACTCCATTACAAGTAAAAGTCCTGCATGAAAAATCCTCCTGCAGTAAAAGTACATAAGTATTATGAGCTTGATGTAGTTAAAGTATTGCAGTAAAAGTAGTGGTTTGGTCCCTCTGACTGATATATTATTATATATGACATCATTAGATTATTAATAGTGAAGCATCAGTGTTAGAGCAGCATGTTACTGTTGTAGCTGCTGGAGGTGGAGCTAGTTTACACTACTTTATATACAGTTAGCTAGTTTAGTCCAGTGGTTCCCAACCTAGGGGTCGGGGCCCCTCCAAAGGGTCAGCAGATAAATCTGAGGGGTGGTGAGATGATTAATGGGAGAGGAAAGAAGAAAAAACAAAGTTCTGATACACAAATCTGTTTTCAGTTTTTGGACTTTTTCTCTAATCTTTGATTTTTGCTGAAATATTGGATCATTTGAACATTTATTGAAATGAAAGCATGTGAGAAGTTTAGAGGGAAAAATCACTATTTGGTGGAGCTGTTAACAACTCATAGACATGTGAAATGTGACCCCGACTACACACTGCTTTTTGTAAGACGTCAAAAGACAAAAAAATGTGTTGTATTTTAAAAGCTTGTTATATTATCCATTGTGTCAAATCTTCATCTGAAAAGTAACTAAAGCTGTCAAATAAATGTAGTGGAGTAGAAAGTACAATATTTCCCTCTGAAATGCAGAAAGTAGCATCACATGGAAATACTCAAGTACAGTTACTCTGCTTGAGTCTCAGCAGGTTGAAGGTTTGTGATTGGAGGTAAAAAGCTTCTGCTCATGTTTGTGGGAGCAGCAAACCTTCAGCAGCAGCTGCTGACTTCAGGAAATGAAGCGGCCTCCAGGGGGACGACAGGCCGCTGTGACTCATACTTCCCATCATGCACTCCCTCCTTCAGCCAAACAAACACTCAACTCACACTCTCCCATCTCTGCAGAGTGTTTCCATACCAGCCTGCAGAGCTGCTGCGTTCACAGTAGAGCTCAGATTAACTTTATTTTGAAGTCAACAGCACTCATCAGAGCAAAGTCACAACCGTTATTACCTCATTATCTATCAAATATGTATAAACAGTAAATCTCTATTCAGACTGGATTACTGCCTGCAGGGAACCAGTATGATGACAGAAAAACCTAAATGTCATGAAATTTCGAGCAGATATTAAAAGTCTCTTGATGAAACATTCGATCCTCTGACTTTTCCTCCAGCAGGTCAAAGTGAAACATCTCAACATCTACTTGATAGAACACAAACTGTTGTTCAGACGTTCATGGATCATTTGATTTATGATCAAATATCTTCTAAACTAACGACATTCCCATCAGCCAATGTTAGCATGCTAACAGGCTATGCTAAACATTATACCTGCTAAACATCAACATGCTAACATTATCATTAACCTATTTTTATAGACGTTTTCAATTTGTGCATAAAAAACCTGAGTGCAAATAAAAAGTTCTCAATGGTTCCTCTGTGAGCATATTTAATTTGTGCATAAAAAACATCTGTGAATATGTGTAAAAAGTGTTGTTCTGTCTGTTGTTTATTAATATTTGAACCACGACTGGCTGCAAATGATCCTGGTAGAGCCGCTACTTTAACTCTGAAACTCTGCACAGAGAAGCTCAAACATCCGACTGAAAGCACAAGAAGAAAAACACATTTTGGAGTGGAGTACAGTTTAACTGTACTGTAGTGATCATGTGCTGATATTGAGTAAAAACAGAAGTTAATAGTGGTTAATGACAGGAAGCGGATGTGTTTCTTCTTCACTAAAAAAAAAAAGCACAGCAACATGTTTGCTTCCCTAAAACAAAGAGTTGCTCTGCAGTGGAACAAAAACGCTGCAGTCACCTCAGAGCTTGATTATTTTGATGAATTTTAAAAGTGATCAGTTATGACTCTGATTCTTTAGCGTTTTTTTTGCCACCTTGTTCACTACAGTACTCTTGAAGTTCACATTTACACACACACAACTTGTTCTGATGCCGTCTTCAGTGACTGTCATAGTCCAACCTTGTTAAAACACACAGGTAGTGTTGAATCATCACAGGATGACTGAACGTAATCTGTGGTTTCTAATATTGACATTTTTACTAGTGATTTGATCGATTATCAGATTATTAAAAGTAAAGTTTTGTGCGACTTTCTTTTAACCACTTAAAACTGTATAAACATATAAATCCAGATTTCAGAGAAGCTCCTCTGAACATATATCTTGTCGTTCAGGTCAGGACGTCATGTGAAGAGTTACATATAGTATCTGCAGTGTAGTGCTGTGCTGCCCCCCCCCCCCCCCCCCCCCCCCGCCTCCCCGCCTCCCCGCCTCCTATAGCTGAGATGAAAAGACTCTCGGTTCTGTACATCAGCGCTCAGTGTAAACTGCTGCTGTTTGTTTCCATCAGCTGCTGCTAAACACTGTTTGTTCTCATGACTGAAAATAACACGCAGAATCTTCAGTTAAGAGTCCTCCAACTGGAAACTAAATATACGCATCCAGGAAATATCCCTGTAAGAGGCCATGTAGTCAAATACTGGACCCATAAACCTGTTTACAGTCCAGTAGTCTTAGAAGGCGGCTGAAAGAAAGTTTGACTCAAAATGCAACACAAACAACAACAAACTCAGTTCCTCCTTTCATTAACTTCCATACACTCCAGTTGTTACATTAAATTTAAAAAGCAACATTTTGAAGATTTTGCTTGATAATTACCTGATAAATGCACTTCAGCTGTGAAGGTTGAAGATTTCCACTCCGACCATCAGAGGCCACAAAACGCTGCTCGACTCTCGCTGTTCTTCCTCTGTGGTTAAAACATCTGTGATGGTAGAAACACAGTCAGTAACTACTACAGTTGGATTTGTCTCTTATAAAAGGGTTATTTTTAATACTTTTTTTAAAATACCTCATATTCAGTATGTATATAGAAATATTACCTTATCAGATGCAGGAGTGGTGGCATGCGGTGTTCCACAGGGATCAATCATAGGACCTCTACTTTTTTTAATGTATGTAAATCTGCAGTTGATTGTGAGTTCTTCTTGTATGCTGTTGATTAAACTTTGGTCCTCATGAGTTAAAAATGTGTTTTTTTAAAGAAATATTAAAATTCATTTCAGGTAAAGTTGAATCTATTTGATCAGTAGTGACCCAGAAACTAACCCACAGTGACCTACTCAGCTGGGTTACGACTCTAAAGTTAAACTTTTTAAACAGAAAGAAATAATTTCTGAAAAGTTGAGAGACATGTAAGGGCGAGTTTAAAGTATCTTCTTATTTTTATCAAAAGGCTTTATCATTCTTTTATTTTTATGTTTAGTTTTACTTTTAACTATTGTGTTACATTATATTTTATTCTTGATGTTATATTTAAGTCTTGCAGTTTTAATTCACTCATTGTTTTTACATTTTATCTCTGCCTGTTTATTCACATGTGACTGTATTTTATTGTGTTTTATGTGTTCGTTGTGAAGCGCTTTGTAATGCTGGTTTTGTGCTATACAAATAAACATTATTACCATCATTATTATTATTATTATTATTATTACAATTAGATTGAAGGAGCTCCCAATACTTTGTATTTTCAACCAACTGCAACTAAGTTTTTGAACTCCTGAATGACGGAAATGTCCGACCAAGACGGTGATTAATAATAATAAAGTCTAATTAGCTATCAAACCAAAGATCTCCGGTCACTTAGCATCAGTGAAAACACCATCATTAGCATCAGAAAATAAGAAAGATTTTCTTATCGCTTGTTGGAAGATGTAAAGCTTTGATACAATTAAGATCCTCTTTCAGAATGTACAAAATATAAGATGAGAAGTTTACCTATCCCTTCTTTATTACAATAAAATAACCGTTCAGAGTTCAGCATTGAGCAGCAAATCATGTGTATAAGTGGCTAAATGGCCAGAAACCAGAACAGTTACAGATGTCAGAGTGTCAACATTTGATCTAAATGTATAAAAATGTTCTTTTGGATCTAAATGGTTTCAGTGTGAAATTTTCAAAAACAGGCGTTATTTTTTTATTAAAGGAAATTAAAAAGTAGAGATGAGTCCATTAATTTAATGTTTTAAAATATGCATTAATTGTATCATGTGTAATACCTTAATAATTTACAACTTTAACAACTTTCAGTTCAGTTTGCTACACAGCATCAATGGTTTATATGATCTTATAATTCTGGGCAGCAGGATCATTAATAAAAATAAGTTGCCTGAACTTTTTATGTCTAATATTTGTTTGTGTTACGTTCAGTATCTTTATTAGTAATACTTATTTTTTTGTTCACATCTCCATGGATTAAAAAAAAAATGAGATGAGATGTTTTTAGCATTAGTTGCATTCAGCACATACTTGAAATTAGCGTGAGATAGGAATGGTGCAATGAGCCTTTAATTTACAACATGCAACAAATCACAACTTGTAGTTTAAACACACTTTTAAAAAAATGTAGAAAAACAACACAAGTCATGTGAGCTCTTTGTGATGTGACTTATAAGACTGTGGACATCTTTTCTTCTAAAATATAATAAAATCACTTCATTTCTCCACCCCACCAGCACAAACCTCTTCATGTTGGCCCGTTAGCTTGCAGCTAGCAGGCTAACGGGTCCCTTTATACACCACCGTTACAAGAAGGCACTTTGGAGGAAGCCTTAAATAATCAAAACTATCAGGGTGTCAGAGTCCACTGGGCTCGTCCTGTTTAAAGGACCATACTGTTGTTTTTTTCATGTTTTAGCTCATCAAGCACCGTAACACCACAAACCACCTGAGAATCTCACCGAGTCCGGACGTTTCACTCACTCAGGAGTTTGTAAAATGTCTTACAGGAAGAACATTGAAAATACAAACAAGGTGGCCAATCATTATCAATTAATCATTAAAAGACACTTTAAAAAAACACTACGCCAGGAGGCTGTAAAGTGTCAGAAACAGGAATTACCTCGACTGGGAAAGGTCTGAAATTACGAAGGAAATGCTGCTCTGTCTTTAATTTTACAGTGTGTGTATTGATTTTAATAGAAAATAGTAAATCAGGTTTCTTAGTTAACAAGAAAGACCATTACAATGTAAGCTAGCTATTAATAGTTAGCCTCATTTGTAATAGATATTTCTACTTCTTGTAAGAAACAATATTTTACACTTGTTTTGTTTTTTACTGCTGCAACTTGTTAAATTGTGAAGCACATTTGATATTTTGTCAATTTGTTCTTATAAATTACTTTGAACTATTTTTATACTGTATTTTTAGACACAATATTTGTTTTTTAATAATTCTAGAGCTGTTTTGCACATGCAGGCTTTCATCTGATATTCACTTCTTCTGCATTGTTCAATAAAGTTTTGCAGACTTCCTGCTCAGTTTGTATTTTCAATCTTCCAAAACTAACTTTACGATCTCCTGACTGACTGAAACGTCCGACCGGGACGGTGATCCGTCGTATGAAGGTCCTGAATAAAGGCTATAAAACTAAAAGATCAATCACCAGCAAATCTCCCAGTGGACACAAAGCCTTATATTATACATCAGGTCACTTAGCATCAGTGAGAATAGAATCATTAGCATCAGAAAATACATACGTGCTCAAATAAATAATGTAAACAGTCTGGTTTTGTTTGGCCCGGAGCCAGAATGAAGATGATGTTAGCGGTTCAAGGGGTCAGTGTGCTTCAAACCAGGTTCTTGTTGGATTGTAAACAGTGTCTGAAACCTGCGAAGACCAACAACTTTAGATACAACAGCAGGTTCTTCATCCTGCCTTCCAGTTTGGATATTTGGAAACAATGTGTTCAGACAACACTTCATATGACCGAGTTATTCAAGCACACTGAACCCTTAACAGTTGCAGCAACTTTAAATCTCTTTCTGGAAATCGACACCTAAAAAAGGGGTCAGACCGACAGATTCTGATCAACAACAACAAAAAATTCATTCAGGGTCCGTGCAAAACTTCCAGGCAGCAATATACAACCCAGCTTTAGGTTCAAAAAAATAAAGGATGCACCAATAAAAAAAAAAAAATATCCAAAATCGATACCAACATTTGGACACTAGGCAGATTTTGATGGAAAAACATGGCATTTATATCAAAAGTTCAACAATATTGAAATAGAAAACCTTGAAACTAAATCAAAGCACGCTGACTAAATCTCAAATATCTCAATTATTTGTGTCCAGTGCTTCAAATCCTGATATTCGTTAACATCAGATGGGTTCATTTAAGTCGTCTGACATGGTATCGGCGTTTAAGAAGTTTTATCAGTGCATCTTTAATGGAAATAAAGCTTCAATATGTTAAACTGGTCCAGACTCAAAATAAAAATACAGTACAGTGAAGCAGCAAATACACAGCATGTGATCATCTTGGACCATCATGGAAAATTAAAAAACAATATCAGAAAGTGAAATGCAGCAATATATTACTTTACATAACATAACAGCAGTTGAATTATTGTGAGTACAACACCATGAAGACACCGACACACTGTGTGATTTTTTTTTTACGGCTGTCAAAGACAAAAGTTGGCAATCGTGAGAGAAACGTGGAGAAACGTTTTGGTCATCAGTCCGAAACGGTTGTTCGAGATCGCACTGTGAGATACGTTCACTGACCGTCGCTGTTAATTTAGAGCTTTGTGTTAGAAATTTAAGACCAAATGGTACAAACTGCGATTCAGTCACACAGGTTTCTCAGCACAAACCTTCTGGGGAAGATACAAACATTATTTTCTTACCTGTTATAAGGCAACATTTTTTCTGGGATAAAACCAACATTTAAATCCAGTATTTCCACAAACGGTGCCCAGATTTTCAGGAACAGAACTACAAACATGGCTCCACTGTTCTCCTCGTAGCTGTGCGCTACATCCACTCTGGAAATACTGGATTTAAACGTTGGTTTCGCCACCGGATAAAAACGTTTTCATCCCCGGCGGACCGTAACCACCCCAAGCAATCACGAAAACACTTTGGAAGATACGAACCACCGGATAACAAGTTCAAAAAAAACAAACATTTGTATTTCTCCCCCAAAGGTTTGAGGTCACATATGTGGTCCACGATATGGGACCCAAATCAGGTCATGTCTAAATTAAATCCAGTCTAACCAGGTCCTAGAGGGGGCATTCATAGAATACACATCAGCCTCCCAAAAACAAGCCTGTTGTTGTAAATATGGAGTCATGAAACCAAACCCTCTGGGTTAATGCGTGAGAAAATGGTGGATAAAGTTACGGCTGTTGCTGATATTTAACCTGCAGCTGCCCTACGGTAACGTTAGCTTGTTAGCGAGACAGCGTGACAACGTCAGCATCGTTTAGGATCAGGTTACATCATCTACGTTCAAATGAAAGCAGTTCAAGTGACCACCCTACTGCCCTCTGGTCTCTTTTGGATTACGACTTCTAAAAAAATATTTCTTTAAAAATCATTTATGCACATTGGCTTCAGTTTTCCGTGGGTCCATTTCATTGTGGTGTGACATGCTTATTTTAGATCCATCTCACAGTGCGACTTGCAATGAACCTGTTAGCCGCTGCTATCACAGGGTGTGTAGGGGTCTCAAGGGATGCACCAGAAGTTAGATTATAATCTGTATTTAAATCCATTATAATTTCTCCAGTAAACATAACTTCTACATGGCCAGAGTCTGCATTCTTCATTAGATTTTAATCCACTTAGATATGAATCCTTCATTCTGTCGCTGTGCAGCTTTACATTACAGGAAATGTAAAGACACATTAAGTGCAAAATCTGAAGCGTCACACAAAGATTTTTGGCATCTGATCAACAGTAAGGCAGTTATCTGGAGATTAACATCACTGACTGAAAGCAGGGTTCAGTTTCACATCATCTAGAGATTTGTAACAGGAAATGGCAGGCAGAAGTTTCCCATTAAATCACAGACCGCACCAATTTTCATTAAGCTTCTGCCAGCAATCAGAATTAAACAAGTTTTAGTTTGACAAACATTTCTCAGAGGCAGAAATCATTTGACTGATTGAGTTAAACATCAATGAGCAGAGCCAAAGAAACAGTTTTTACAGAACTTTGCAAAGGTTTGATAACTGGAAAAAAGGAACGCTGGTCAAAATGAAAATATGAATGGCACTAATATTCATTAATCAACACGACGTTCATGGTGTTAAAAGGTCAGTGAGCTAGCGAACTTACTGACTGAAGGTTAGCATGGCTAGCTTGAATTTAGAGTTTGTTTCTCCCCTGACAAACTAGCATCCTCTGTCACATTTAATTTACCTCTAATATAAAGTGTTAGCTGCAGAAATAATGTCAACTAATTTAACTACAGAGTGAATTCCAGTGGTTTCAAGTTGTTTTACTTCATATACCCCTATTTTGTTAATGAGCTAACTAGCTAACTATCTTTGCTAGCTAACTATCTTTAGGGAGTAAAGGGTAGAAACAACCCGTTTATATTTTTCAAAGAAATGCATTTGGTATCTTTACCAAATATGAAGTATCACATCTGCACTGTATATCAGAGAATTTTGGTTGGTAAGAACGATCGTGCTCAAGCTAACGTAGCTAACGTAGCTAACGAAATGTCCTTTTCCAGTTTGTGGCAGAAAACTTGAATTTCTCTCAAATGTTTCCGTCAGAAATGTTTGTTGAACTAAAAACTGTATTTTCACCGTTATCGACCGGTGTACTTCAAGAAGACTTCTGTTCAATGGCACAAATACTCTGAAAACTATGGAGCCGCGTCACAAGGTAGAAAAAACATTAATGTGGAAATCTGTGCACAACGATTAATAAACTGTGAGGCCAAAATCAGGATAAAAGGGGCTGCGTTGGTTTGATCATTTTAAGGGTAGCATAACTTCTAAATATATCTTACCTACTAAAAAAAAGGACAGATTAATAATTAAAGTCAGAGAAATGGTGAGAATACTGCGACATGCAGGAGTACAGGCCAGGAGAGGTATTCTGGGATATATCTTGTGCTTTAACAGTGACGGTTTTGAATAACGGTTAACATGCTGTGACTTGTTTTCAGTCTTTAAGAGCAGCATTCAGGATATTTGCAGTATTTTCACCTTTTTTCTGACACCAGTTATTAGTCTGTGCTTTCATATAGTCGGTATGACAATTAAATGCTGAAATACGATACTTTCTTAAAAGAAGTATAATTTCCTGCTTTCATTGTGAATGCTTGATGTATATTCCACAAGTTTTACTTCATAATTGCCTTTAAACCACAACTTCAGTTTATTAATCTGTCCATACGTTTAAATAATCCACGTGTACATTTTATTAAACTGCGTGTCTACATGAGTACATTATTTTTGTGTAAATTAATTGCAAACACAACTTTATCTGCACATTTGTTTTACTGATTCATGCATACATGTAATTGAATATGTGTGTAAATTTTATTCATCTGTTCACACTTATATGAATCCGTGTGCAAGTTTTTGTTAACTTGTATGTACGTTTAGTTTTAGTAATTTATTGTGTAATTTTTTTTTATCTGTACATATATTTATTAATACAGGCATATATTTTATTAATCCATGCATACACTTTATTAATCTGTGTGTATGTTTTATTATTCCATAACTACATTTTATTAATCCATGTGTATGTTTCATTAATATAAACATATTTTAATGCATACTTATATTTTAAACCATAAGCATGGATTAATAAAACTACAGTTTTATTAATAAGCCATGCATATATTTGATCTAATCTGTCGTTTATTAATCTGTGCATGCAGATTTCCACACCAGTACCTTTTTTTATGGCCTTTAGACTCCTGACAGGCTCCATAGAATTATAGATATCTTTTTAGATCATTAATTTGAACACTGCTCTCTGTTTTGGCTTCATTTTAAAGTGTAACTGATGTGCGGGATGGAAAGAAAAGCTCTAACTGAATTCATGTTCAAATGGTTAACAGTTTGTTTTTAAAAGCACCAGGGACAGTCATATACGGGTCCTGTCTGTTAGAGGAACTGGACAGCATGTTGGAGTGAAACTGTAATAAATGCTGCCTTTGATACTGAAACCATGGCTGACATTAACAGCAAATTGATTTCCTGTGGAGAGTTAATGTGATGCATCATGGGAGTTACTGCCCCACCCAGAGAAAGGAAAGTTCAGTTCATGTTACGAAAAGGAAAATGGTCATTTTGCCATTAATATAACAAATCAATGGCACATTCTTTCTAACAGTTGTGTGATTACTGTTAAAGTCAGTCTGGAGTTATTTTTCTTATTGTCAACAAATCTCCTGCAGAGTCAAACTAACAATGTTTTATTCTTTCTCTACTCTGTCTGTGGCTCTCAGCTCCTGGTTCCTACTGAAGACTTTTAAAAATAGCCCACAAATATAGAGTTTGATGTTTAAAAAAAGGTTCAGTAAATTCCTAAAATATGTGGCCATTGTAGGAGGAAATAGTTAATTTGTTGGGGACTATTTTTAGCGGTGGATGAATCCACTTTCGGTGCTGTGAGTATTTCTGGCAGCAGGAAAGTATGTGTGGGATTGAGCCAAAAATGTGACTCATGACGTGTTTTTTTCATAGTTTTTGGACAACAACAGAAGTCTACGGCACAGAGGAATAAGAAATATCAGGCTTTAGATACACACACAATACCTGTTAGTAGATCAGCTCACTGTTGGTTTGGATCCAAACATGAGATTAGTTGACAAGAAGATAAATGTAGAAAATCACCAGACATAAATTACAGAAAGTTGCAGCACTTTTTTTGCAAGTGGATTTGTTTGTTTGCATGTTTTGCATGCTAACGTTTTAACTTCCATACAAATTCTAAGCATGCATAGCCCCTGAGTATTATTTTTGTAGCATGCTAACAAAGTCATTAGCATGCAAGTCATTTTCTGTGACATATTCGCTTGTTAATGTTTGTTAGCACACTGGAATAGTCTGTGCATGCTAGCATATTTGCACACTTAGTGTGCTAGCAAAAAACTTTAGCATGGCAGGCTAACAGGGCTATACTGTGCATTGTTTCCTCGCTGGACATTTTTAGAAAAGTGATTAAAAGAGTTTAATACGTCTGTGGTCCAGAGTGCTTTTACTGATCTAGTGGAATTTTTTAAAAGTAGAGTAAAAAACAGCTGGAATGGATGGGATATCTTATAATGAATCAAGCAAATTAAGCTAGATGCTGTAAACCACTGAGGAACTGCAATGACAAGGCGACTCAGAGACAGCGTGGCTGCACTCAGACCAGTTTCACCTGCAAGATTTCAGGTTGGTTCACTTTATGGCACGAAACAGGAAGAGGGCGCTTTTCTACGTCTGATGGTGGAATGGTGGAAGAAACCGACATATTGTTCCTTTTTAGGGTCAGGAAGCAGCAGGAATTATGGGAAATGTAGTCTCGACAACTAAACCAGGCGACTGATTGTTTGCACTGCGGTGTCGTTGGTTGATAATGATTCTACCAGGATAGAAATACTAATGTGTTACTGACACACTGATGGTTAAAATGTGACACTGAGCACCTTTAACATGAACATGTGACTTCAGAGGTTTGACAGGATTCAATGAGACATAAAAAAAAAAAAAAAAACGAGAGTTGGGAATCTGAGTAATACTGTAAGTGCTGTCCTTTGTGTTTCAGATTGTTGGAAAGGACAGCTGATCCTGGATCAGCACTTCCATTACCTCTGCAGAGTGAATTATAATCCAATCACGTAAATTATCCAGGTGGTCGCTAGGCAGAAAATTAACCAGGAAACAGCAAACCACCAACACAGCCATCTGGTTCCTTTCGTGACGGGTCGCTGTTTACACTGCTGCACCTGGAGGGACGGTGACAGAGAGAGGAAATGAAGAACGGGAGGAAGGAGGAAACGTTATTCTCTCTCTCTCTGCAGCAGTAAAAAAAAAATCATTTCTGTCATGTGAATCTGACTCACATGTCTGATAATTTCTTGGATGAAACAGACAGTTGGTTCACTGTTGGAGAAACGTCGGTGTAATTCCCCTTTAACGGCTGATTAGCAGTTAGCATTGATAGCATTCCTCACTGAGACTGACTTTCACTGCGTCTCTGTTGGTCGCCGGACTTTAGACAAGTTATCCTCTACCTTTATTTATCCCACTGAACACCTGCGATCCAATACAACAGCTCGGCCATCAGCCACTACGACCTCAATAATAAACATAAAGTAGATTTATCACCTTTCTGATGACGTCAACAAAAACTGAAACTGTAGAAGCTTCATAAATGTAGAATTCATGGCAGAGCTGTTGTGTTGGATGACATTAGATGTTCCTAATAAAGTGCTCAGGGACTGTGTTTACATATATAACAGGAGACATGCAGCTGATAATCAGGTTCGTCTGCCAGATATTAATCTGATTACTTTCAGCACAGAGTCTGAGCTCTGCACCAGTGTTTTTATTACTTTATCCTGATTATTATAATGTCTTTAAAACATCTCCTGACATTTCTTTGTTGTGTTGTGCTGCTGAAAATCAAACATATGTTTCCATCCATCTGTTATTTGCATTCTCAATGTGCACATGGAAGAAAAAAAACAAGAAACTTTGAGTGGAAATGCTGAAAATTTGAAAAAAAAGTTTAAATATCTGGAGGGAAATTGGACATACTGTTATCACATGTTTGAACACAGTTACGTGTGATCATGTTTAACTTCGTGTCTTCGTCTTCAGCTGAAGCTGCAGATAAAGTGAGCGGATGCAGAACGTATGAAAGGCTCGTCAGCAGCTGCAGGTTTCAGGTTTTAATTACTTCTGAGGATGATGAAATGCTTTGTAGCTTCCATGACAGCTGGCTTTATATCGTCGTTATATTAATAACCTCCGTCACTCCACGTTTATAGTGTCTAACACAGACACCGTGATGAAGAGATCTTTATCTTCTTCCTCTTTGTCGGAGTGAAATTGCAAAAAATTTCCTCGACAATCTTTGATGAAGTATTTCCTGTCTGAAGGGTAACAGCAGCTGAGTGGATAAATGATGACATCATGAATCATGTGACTGAAACGTCACTGAAGAGCTGAAAACATCCGACGTGTGTGGAGCGATGATGAGGAGACTGTAACCTTCCTCACATCGATACATGAAACTAACAGAAACGTCATATTTCCATCATGTTTTCCATCGTTTGACTCTTTCAAATGACGTCATCTCGTTGTTTCCTCTTCTTCTACGACGGTTTAACGGCACCGACTGCAGAATTAACTGTGTTCATATAACAGCAGAGGATGGAAACAAGCATTTATTTTCTTTTGATGATTTTCTATAAAATCGGTTAAAATTTGCACTACATTTGGAAGGAAACCTGACGAACAATGATGACGTTTGTTTAACGTTCTGCAGCAACAGTCAAAAGTTTCACTGGTTCATCAGACTGATGCTGTACGTCATGAATGTAACGCTGTCAACAAAACATTAAATAAAAAGAGCAGATGCAGGACTGAACGTACCGGTCTGATGAGAGCCACAGGAAACACTGTAAGACGTCCACAAACTAACGGCCATCAGGAACGTCGCGATGAAGCCAAACACCTGAAAAACAACAGCAGACGATTAAAAAAACCTTTTAAAAGACTCAGACTTATTATTTCCGCTCGCTGAAGACGAGGAAGTGATGAAGGCCTGATGTGGAGATATGAGGAGTTTGTAGGAACAAATTCCTCAGACGAACAATGTAATCAGTAAAATAGCTGATGTGACATCATCAGGCCGACTTCCTGTTTAATTAGACGCAGGACAGACGGCCAGACGGAGGCAGAGGTCTCACTCTGCCTGAAATCTGATGAATGAGACTTTAGTGTTTATTTAAAGCAGCTTTTATCAATATTTCTCTCCTCCTCAGTCTGATGTGTCAGTGTTTAATGTTCCACTGAACTCTAGCTGCTAACAGTTAGCTGTAGACTAGCTGGTGAACATAGTGGAGCATTTAGCAGCTCCTGGCTACGTTAGCCGGTACTACCGTACCACTCCACAAACTCTAAGTGCATTGTGGGTAATGTAGGCATCAGGAAGAAGAACGTGTGGAGTAAAAAAAGATGATGTATCTGACTGATGATGTCTTTTTATAAATCATAATAAAGTTTATTTTTATAACACTCATCAACCAGCATTTGCACAGTGCAGAGTCTGTTCGGGCTGCAACTGACGATCACTGTCATAATCAATTCATCTGCAGATTATTTCCTTGATTAATCGATAAATATTTTGGTCGATAAAACATCAGATAAACACCTGACACACAGTCCAAAACCCAAAAATATTCAATTAACTATAATTTAAGATGAAGAAAAAGCACCAAACTCTCACATTTAAGAAACTGGAACAATCTAATTATTGATGTTTTTGTTTAAAAAATGACAAACAATTATTCAATTATGAAAAGAGCTGCTGACTGATCTTCTCTCAGTCGACTTAGAATAAGAGATCAATAAAACAATAACACATAACTTCAAAATATCTTTTAGTAATAAAGTTAAATTTGAATTTGAGTTGGTTAAAGGTGATGTCACAGGTGTGTGTGTGTGTGTGTGTGTGTGTGTGTGTGTGTACGTACCGATCCGGCCACCAGCGCCGACACTCCGCCGCTCTTCACCGCGGCCACGATGGAGGCGATGAAGATGAGGACGGTCCCGACGGCGTAATGAAAGAACTCCTGAAAACAAACAGCAGGAAAAAAAAAGATTTAAACTCGTTATATTATCTAGAAAAGATGAGCTGCAACAATAATCAATGAACTGATGAACTGATAGATGCTGATTCATTTCCTGTTGATGAAACGATAGATTCATTAACATTATTAGCATCATACAGCTGTAATAAGCTGATATCAGGACGATATATCGGTCTGGTTCTAATGTTACATCAAGAAAATGTACAAAGTCTCACATTCGAGAACTTTGAACCATCAAATATTTGCTATTTTTACTGAAAATAAGTGAAGTTATTAATTAATTATCAAACTAATCATTGCAGCTTGAACTTGATTAAATATAAATGTTATTCCGACAGTATTCAAACATTATATTTAATCATCAATCAGCTGCAAACAGATGAAAGCTGAAATATTTGGTTCAGATCAATTCATTACAGTAAAAAAGTCATAAACAGGAAGTTTTATGTCACTGTGATGAAACATGTTGTTTACTAATCAGTCAGGAAGTTATATATGAAAAACTGATGTAACACGAGCTTCTTCTATTTAGAGTTTGTTCTTTATAACAGCAGGAAACGTTTCAGCCAACATGGACGAGGAAGATCATGAGCTACAACCAAAAGCTCCACAACAGCTACTAAAAGGACCTTCAACAACATTTCATGTATATGTGTGTGTTTTAATAAAGTGATGAATTATAAAGAATCTTCCTCTTCTGCAGCTTTAACACAACTAAACTATTTTAATTTGAAAAGTTGTTGATAAAGTGAGAAGAAGAAGGAAGTGGAAGAGTTTCCTTCAGTCTGACACGTGTGAAGTGAAGTGTTGCTGTGAGTTCCTGTCAAGGTGTCAGTCAGAGAACATGTCATGGTAACCGTCAGACGTGTGTAGAACATGTCATGGTGTCAGTCAGACGTGTGTAGAACATGTCAAGATGTCAGTCAGACGTGTGTAGAATATGTCAAGATGTCAGTCAGACGTGTGTAGAACATGTCAAGATGTCAGTCAGACGTGTGTAGAACATGTCAAGATGTCAGTCAGACGTGTGTAGAACATGTCAAGGTGTCAGTCAGACGTGTGTAGAACATGTCATGGTGTCAGTCAGACGTGTGTAGAACATGTCAAGGTGTCAGTCAGACGTGTGTAGAACATGTCAAGGTGTCAGTCAGACGTGTGTAGAACATGTCATGGTGTCAGTCAGACGTGTGTAGAACATGTCATGGTAACCGTCAGACGTGTGTAGAACATGTCAAGATGTCAGTCAGACGTGTGTAGAACATGTCAAGATGTCAGTCAGACGTGTGTAGAACATGTCATGGTAACCGTCAGACGTTTGTAGAACATGTCATGGTAACCGTCAGACGTGTGTAGAACATGTCATGGTAACCGTCAGACGTGTGTAGAACATGTCAAGGTGTCAGTCAGACGCATGTAGAACATGTCAAGATGTCAGTCAGACGTGTGTAGAACATGTCAAGGTGTCAGTCAGACGTGTGTAGAACATGTCATAGTAACAGTCAGACGTGTGTAGAACATGTCATGGTGTCAGTCAGACGTGTGTAGAACATGTCAAGGTGTCAGTCAGACATGTGTAGAACATGTCACGGTAACCGTCAGACGTGTGTAGAACATGTCACGGCAACAGTCAGACGTGTGTAGAACATGTCACGGTAACAGTCAGACGTGTGTAGAACATGTCAAGGTGTCAGTCAGACGTGTGTAGAACATGTCACGGTAACCGTCAGACGTGTGTAGAACATGTCAAGGTGTCAGTCAGACGTGTGTAGAACATGTCACGGTAACCGTCAGACGTGTGTAGAACATGTCAAGGTGTCAGTCAGAGGTGTCAGTCAGACGTGTGTAGAACATGTCACAGTAACCGTCAGACGTGTGTAGACTGTCGATGACGCTGCTGCAGGGAGGAAGCGGCGTCCTGCTGCTCACCGTCAGCGGCCAGTTGATGCAGGGCATCCTCCCCTGCAGCCTGAACAGGTGCATGAGGAAGAAGATGAGGAGGGCGATGAGGAACCACAGCGTCACCACCTCGAAGTACTGGAAGGCCGCCCAGCTGGTCCAACCGCGAGCACAGTGGACGCACAGGAAGGCGATGAGGAGGGCGAGCTGGGAGGAAGAACAATCTAGATTATTATTATTATTATCATCATCAATAAATCTCATGAACAGAAAACCAACAACGTGTTCGTCCGTCTCACAATACTTTCCCTCCTTCTCTACTCTAGAGATCATTGGTTCCTACTTATTGATTAATCTGTCAATTATTGTCTCAATTAATTAATTAGTTGTTTGGTCCAGAAAACAGTGAAAATATTGATCATTGTTTCCCAGAGAGAATAAAGAAATCAGAAAATATTCACATTTGAGAAGCTGGAATCAGAGAATTTGGACTTTTTCTTCTTAAAAAACGATTAATCAATTAACAAAACAGTTGGTTATTGATTTTCTGTCGACTCATCGTCGCAGCTCTAGAAAAGTAAAACCTGCTGACTGCACAGCAGCATTTGTTGGGGACTATTTTCAGCGGCGGATGAATCCACGTTTGGTGCTCTAGTGAATATTTCTGGCAGCAGAATCTAATCCGATTATTACTCATCAATCAGTCTCGCTTATTGATTTGTAATATTTCCTGCGGTGATCTAATGACAGCAGCTAAAACATTTGTCTCCCTGATGAAAGCTGAAGTTTGGACTTTCATCGTTTACATCATGTTTCATAAATCTGCTGCGGTGAATATGAACGTTATTGATGTTCCAGCGAGCTGTTTGAACTCTCGATGCTGCTGATATGAAATCTACTAAACTCAGCTTCAGCCTGTTGGACCAGAACATGTTTCTACTTCACAAAAAACACCAACAGAGATGACGTGTTGATGTCAGTCCATCATAAATGAAGCTGCTGCTGTTTATCGAGTCATCTGAGAGGTAAAATAAACTCTTTTAGTCTTCACTTTCTGATGTGAAACATGAGCTCAGATACAGTCAACACTGCTAGAAGTGCACTGGTTTATTCTTAGATCCATTAAAGGAAATAAATTAGACATTAGAGTCTGTGTTTCCACTGCTGCAATTAAAAACCCTGAAAGACTGACTCATGGTTGAGCTGCTGATGGTCTGATACGAGCAGAGATGTTTTATAGACAAAACCATTGATCCAGGAGATAATCAAAGATTAATGAACTTGTTAAAGGAATAGTTCAACATTTTAGGTGATAAAAGTCTTGTTGGCCACTAGTTGCTCTGAGCAGCTCAAACAGGAAGCTTCACGTCTGAACAGTGAAGCCAAAGTGGAAGTGACTTCAACCTGCATTCTCTCTACTGGCCAGCAGGAGGCGACTCCACTGCAAAAACAGGTCTGATTGTATGGACGTCTGTGAGAAAATGACCCTCACCTCATTTATTACCTCAGTGAACACTTTCCTAATGAGTTTATGGTTTAAATCACTAGTTTCAGTGCAGCATGATGATCATTTTGTAAATTATGGCCCCATATACAGTAAAACAGACGATAAAGCAGGTTATGCTATGGGGCGTGGCTACCTTGTGATTGACAAGTCGCTACCACGGTGACAACGTTGGTTACGTAACCATGACGTAACGCCAGATTCACAGAGTATAGCGTATAGTGATAAAAGACCATCTAAGGAGTCAGCTGCTCAGTTTTTAATGGTAAGTTTATTTTGTTTTTTGCTAGTGAAAATTAGCGTTAGCATTAAGTTAACCATGGACTTTAAATGCACCGTGCTAACCCAGCTAGCAGCTAGCAGCTAGCAGCTAGACTCAGCTCCGCCCTCTCATCCAAATATGGTCACTTCTGGCTCCAAAAGTCAAAGATGGCGACGGTCAAACCTCCAAACTCGCGGCTTCTTCGGGTGGCGGTCCACAAACCAACAGGTGACGTCACGGCGACAGCGTCCATATTTGTCTTACAGCCTACGGTACGTCCTCATGACTCAAAATGATTAATTATCATAATAGTTGGTGATTAATATAATAGTTGCTAACTGATCGATTGACCGTTGCAGCTCTACATGGAAGTAAACAAAGCAGGATTTAAAATACTTTGTTAAATCAGCAATAGTTCAACGAGGAAGGAAATATTCAACACTTTGATTGTGTTTAGTGACAATAAACACTGAACGCTACAGGCAGCTGCAGTCACATATATAATATACCTCATTATACTCAAATATCTGCCTGTTAATACATCATCAGTGAACATGAACACAGTGATGAACTTTAAAGTTCATTGAAACTCAAAGTAAAATAGTGATAAAGTGTTTATCAGTGTTGCAGATGAACTTTCACACTCTATTATTCACCTGGAATATTTTATTATTTCCTAAATATGATCTTGTTTTAATGTAATAAAAACATGCATTACTTGTTAATAACAACTCTTACGTCATGTTAATAATGTTTTTCTCACTCTGTTCAACTAAATAAAGTCAGATTAATCATATTTATCAGCTGTTTTACTCTCCTACAGATCGAAGCAGCGGGATTTCTGTCAGATGATCAAACAGGTTAATTATTAAAACTATAGTTCATTTTAACGTCAGACTGAAACCAGGTGGTTTCAGGTGAGCTGCGTGTGTCGGTGTGATCCGTCCCGGTGAGTGATGTGCGGGGCTGGACCGACTCACCATCTGTCCCGCCTTGAGCAGCCCCGGCATGGTGCGGGTGTATCCCGGGTTGAGGCCGCCGTCGGAGCCCACAGCCCGGCTGCTGGTGGTGGTGATGACGGTGTGCGACATGCTGCCGGAGGATAAACGCTGGATTAATGTTTGAAACAAGTTAGAAACTGCGGCAGAGATTTTCCGTCGACTGACTACGTTACAGCACCGCACGGCCGCGTGAACGCCCCTGTCACTTCCGCTGAAAGACTTCACAATAAAAGCCCTGCTGAGCAGCGTCGAATAAAAAAAGATCTTTTTCTTTTTTTTTAAATCTAAAACGTCATCATTACATACTAAATTATAGTCCATGTTAGCATAAAGCTAAGTCAAAACTTTGAGGATAAAGTTTTTGACTCTTTTTACCTCATTATTTAAACTTTTTACGTAAAAATTAATAATAATTACCTCATAATTTTTATTTTTTACCTCATAATTTTGACTTTTTACCTCATTATTTAAACTTTTTACGTTATAATTTCGTCTTTTTACCTCATAATTCTGACTTTTTAATCTCTTTTTTTAAATTTATTATGTCAATATTTAGACTTTCTCTTAAAATTTTCTGTTTTTCTCATAATTTTGATTTTTTTACCTCATTATTTTGACTTTTTACATCATTATTTTGATTTTTTTTTACCTCATAATTTTGATGCATTATATCAATATTTTGAATTTTCTCATAATTTTGTGTTTTTATCTCATAATTACTTTTTAGCTCAACATTTTGTCCAAAATATAGACTTTTCTTCTCATAATTTCTCATATTTTAAATAGTTTTTTGACATTTTATTACATCATTGACTTAGTAATTCAAATTATTGACACACCATCAGCATTTTTTATCACAGAGACCTTTTTATTGTTTTATTTTACTGGCAGAGACGAGCCTCCATAATCTCACATCATGTTTTCAAACCTACAAATAAAAAACTGCACAGATATTTTTCTTATTTTTTTCACGTTTTCTGGACTTTGTTTTGAAGTGAACATCCTGTATCTCCAAGTCTGGCTGTGGTTCAGAGTTTCACAGCTGACTAGTGTGTGTGTGTGTGTGTGTGTGTGTGTGTGTGTGTGTGTGTGTGTGTGTGTGTGCAGGAGGTGTGGTCTCTGTCAGGAAACACTGCAGCAGCTGCAGCAGCAGCAGCAGTGCTGAGTCTGAAAGCTTCCAGAGAGCGACAGCGACGTTGAGCATTGTTGGTATTGTCCTCAGTGATGCTACACAGAGCTGCTGTCAGAGAGATTCTCTTCACATGAACACACTGAACACACAGGACAGACTGTTCCAGCAGAGACGCAGCATAAAAGCAGCCTGACAAAAAAAAAAAATCTCAGCTCACGGTCCAGTGACTTTGTGTTTTCAGAGCTTTCCACCACATCTCATGGCCTTCCTCAGTTGTCATGGAGATGGTTTGGATGTTATCATATTTATATTAAAAGCTTAAGAGAGTCAAAGTTTTATTTTGCAGAGGTTTGTATAAATGATGATATGGCCTAAAGTATGTGGACACCCAAACATTTGACTCCGACATGTGATTGTTGAATGCTAAACATAAATAACTCCAACTTGTCTCTGAGAGAAATTTATGATCTTATGTGATTTAAGAAGGATGAAGGAGACTCAACAAGTCATCAGCTTCCTGCTGAACATCTGGAGATTCAAACAGACCTGTCTGATCAGTTTGTAGCCATGACAGCAGCAGGGACGATGTTTCTCTCTGTTCGTCCAGACTGAAATATCTCAACAGCTGTCGGATGGATCATCATGAGATTTGGTTCAGATACTCATGGTCCCCAGAGGATGAATCCTACTAACTTTATTGATCCTCTGATTTTTCCTCCAGCGCCACCATCTGGTCACTGTGAGCATGTTAGCACCGAGCCTCCAGGATCAGCGCCGGGATGTGAAGCCAGTTTGACATGGTGGCCAAACGCTGTAATTAGTTACAGCTTCCTGTCACGTGATGCACACAGGAAAACCAAAAAGCATTTTCCCCACCTACACAATCACTGGAAAAAGAGCAGCTGTAAAACGGTGAATTAATGTTTTTGAATGAAATGACGTCTGTCCAATAATAACATTTAGAAAGTCTAAAAGAGCCACAAGATCAAATTATTTGATCTCATTCAAGTGAACGAGGAGCCAACAGGAAGTCAGCCGACTCGGCCAGCAGAAGTCTCTACTGAGCATGCTCTGTAGGCCCAACAATCAGGAAGCATGAGGACGCCCCCCGGACACCTGGCGGGCTGTTTGGCTTCATGCATCACTGAGCGACTTTCATAGGAATGAACGGGCGCCATCTTTTAACGCGGCATCCAGCTCTGCTTAATACATCATGCATGTTTAGCTGACCTGCTGCACACCGACTGAAAGAGTCTACGCTACGCTAGCTTAGCATTTAACTGGAACTGATTATTTGGTATTTTACCAAACTGTATTTTATCAATAATTACTGCCATAACTGTCTCTTTTTATCCAGGAACAATCCTTGGAAATAATTAAGAAAGTGTTACCCACTGTCAATGTGAGCATGTTAGCATTTAGCTCAAGTGTGCAGCCTCTTAGCGCAGCCTCGCAGAGCTGCTAGCATAGCCGAGAACATAAACCTCTCTGTCCAGACGTCAAGAAGACAACGTACTTGGTTGTTAGTCCAGATCTGATCTAACCTGACGCACCAGATAGTTTGTTACACAGAACCATCTCTTTACCCTGCGAGGCAGCGAGTCCTCACAGGACGCTAGTTCAGACCTCGATTCATTCTCCGGCTAACTGCTAGCTGCTAGTAACTGTTGATTCACTCATCATCGTCCCAGCATGCAAAGTGCTCCTGGCTGCGGCAGCCGTTAAGCTCAAACCACGAACATATTGAACTGGATAATGGACTCAAACATGGCGTCCTGATCATTCTTATGAAAGTTGCTCCGTGACACATTGAGCCAAAAAAAACAGATTCCAGCTGTGTAGAAATTAGCCAGATGTTGCTCACGTTTCTTGATTGTTGGGCCCACGGAGCATGCTCAGTAGAGACTTCCTGTTCCATTTACTGTTTTACAGCCACTCCAGTGATTGTTTGTGGGGAAAAATGCTCATATGATGGACAGGAAGTTTAACTTACACTGTTTGGCCAGTATGTCAAACTGGTTTTTCATGTCCCAGTGCTGATACTGGGGCTTTAGCTCATGCTTGCAGCCTTGTAGTCGGTCATATGGAAGTCGGATTACGTTCCCACTACACACGTACTAACACCACTTCCTCTAAAGGCTCTGCGCTGCTGTTTTGATGCAACTGCTGTGTTCAGATCTGCCCCAAACAGTCGCAGCGAGCAGAAAAACCACCAGCATCTCTGTGGTTTAGAGAAGGTCAGCGTTATCAGACGTCTTCATATCTCTCTGGAAGGTTTTTGAACACGTCTGGGGGGTTTTTTTGCTCATATTTACTGATTAAATCCTATCGGAGCATCTGTTGGTTCCTCTGAAATACAGTGAGTCATCATGCTACATCATGCATGCTGAATATTTGGCCTAAAAACTCTCATTAATAATTCAACCTGCAGCCTCAGAAACACTAAACCTTGAGGAGGAGAAGCAGCAAAAACACAGAATCCCTTAAAAAGAAGAAAAATCATTGTTTGATAAGTGATTAACTGATCAATCAGATTCTCTTCTTTCTTCAGTTTCATTATAAACTGAATATTTGGGTTTTTTTGGCTGGATTTGTCTTCTTGAAGGTCTCATATAGTTGTTGAACAATAAACAAGTGAAAGTTCATCTTTGCTTTCTTTATCTCAGAACGTGTTCAGGCAGCAGCAGCAGCAGGCCTCTTTCTTTAACAGCTTAATATGTTGCCATGGAGACGTAACAACAGACGTTTCACACTTTGAACCACATCCGCTGGCCACAAAGTGGTTAAACACACACACCAACGGATACACACAAACCCACACACACAGCAGGAACTGAAGCCTGAATTCTTTCAGCAGCTTCTGGACTGAAAGTTGAAGTGGAGCTGGACTGAACCTGTCGGATCAAAACGACCAGCAAACACGCAGGCAGGGAGTTTAAAACCAGCCTGAGGTTCAGCAGGTTGAGACGCAAGCGAACTGCAGCCAAGCCTCGGCTGCACCGCAGGCCGCCGCCATCACCAAACCACACGGACTTTTTCCTGTTTTCTAAAATGCTCTATTTGAGGCAGGTTTTACGAAACATGAGAGGCAGCTTCCCGGAGACACGGCCCGCTGTTGAGTTAGACACAATCTGATTGGCCGAGTTCAACCTCAAAGGGGAGGAAGACCAGAAAAAACAAAACAACAACAAAAAAAAGACAGATTTTGGGTGAAGAAGCCTGAATGTGATGTTTTCCCAGAGTTCTGTCTCTCAGGCAAACATTCAAAAACTGCTGTCTTTGATTTGATTGGTGGACTCTGACCCCTGACTACAGCAGTAAGCAGCTTCCCCCTACTGGAAACAACATATATAACATGGCCAAAAGTTTGTGGACAGCTGGATTGTCCAACCAAAATGTGTGGAAATATACTGGTACTGGTTCTTCTGGTCTCAGGCTCTCCACCATTGAGCAGCAACATGGTTTCTGCACGTTCACCGAGTTCAATTTAAGACTTTTTAACACCACATAGAATGTAATTTAACACCTGTTTCACCATCATACTGGTCAAAGCACATTGTGAAAATATGATGGATGATCAGCAGTAGGGGAAGAAGTTTGGAGATCTATTAATTCAGAAGAAGAAGAAGTAGAAGAAGAAGAAGAAGAAGAAGAATGCCTTTATTGTCACTGCACATTTCCAGTACAACAAACCGCTCATCAAGGTATAAATAAATAAATATATAATAGAAAGTATAATAGAAAAAGTATAAAAGTAAAAGTTGCAGCAGAGTTTATAATGTTGCACTTGTAATTTGTAAACAACAGATATTATATGTGGACATTTACAACAGTTACTGCACATGAACATGTAAACATGAACATGTAAACATGTAAACAGCTGAGCAGTCAGTGATGTGGAGGCTGATGGTTCTGGAGGGTGATGGTTCTAGAGGCTGATGGTTCTGGAGGCTGATGGTTCTGGGGGCTGATGGTTCTGGAGGCTGATGGTTCTGGAGGCTGATGGTTCTGGGAGCTGATGGTTCTAGAGGCTGATGGTTCTGGAGGCTGATGGTTCTGGAGGCTGATGGTTCTGGCGGCTCATGGTTCTGGAGGCTGATGGTTCTGGAGGCTGATGGTTCTGGAGGGTGATGGTTCTAGAGGCTGATGGTTCTGGAGGCTGATGGTTCTGGAGGCTGATGGTTCTGGCGGCTAATGGTTCTGGGAGCTGATGGTTCTAGAGGCTGATGGTTCTGGAGGCTGATGGTTCTGGAGGCTGATGGTTCTGGCGGCTCATGGTTCTGGAGGCTGATGGTTCTGGAGGCTGATGGTTCTGGAGGGTGATGGTTCTGGAGGCTGATGGTTCTGGAGGCTGATGGTTCTGGAGGGTGATGGTTCTGGAGGCTGATGGTTCTGGGGGCTGATGGTTCTGGCGGCTGATGGTTCTGGAGGGTGATGGTTCTGGAGGCTGATGGTTCTGGAGGCTGATGGTTCTGGAGGGTGATGGTTCTAGAGGCTGATGGTTCTAGAGGCTGATGGTTCTGGAGGCTGATGGTTCTGGGGGCTGATGGTTCTGGGGGCTGATGGTTCTAGAGGCTGATGGTTCTGGAGGCTGATGGTTCTGGAGGGTGATGGTTCTGGGGGCTGATGGTTCTGGGGGCTGATGGTTCTGGAGGCTGATGGTTCTAGAGGCTGATGGTTCTGGAGGCTGATGGTTCTGGAGGCTGATGGTTCTGGAGGGTGATGGTTCTGGAGGCTGATGGTTCTGGGGGCTGTTGGTTCTGGGGGCTGATGGTTCTGGAGGCTGATGGTTCTGGGGGCTGATGGTTCTGGAGGCTGATGGTTCTGGAGGGCTGATGGTTCTGGAGGGTGATGGTTCTGGAGGCTGATGGTTCTGGGGGCTGATGGTTCTGGAGGGCTGATGGTTCTGGAGGGTGATGGTTCTGGAGGCTGATGGTTCTGGAGGGTGATGGTTCTGGAGGCTGATGGTTCTGGGGGCTGTTGGTTCTGGGGGCTGATGGTTCTGGGGGCTGATGGTTCTGGAGGGTGTGTTTGTGCCGGCTCTGCGGAGGCTGTGTGATGTGAAGATGTCATCCAGGCAGGGAGTGGCTGATTACTTCCTGTTCAGTGTTAATGACCGTCTGGAGATCCGTCTGTCGTACCGCGCTGTGATGCAGAGTGTTAGTATCTCTGTCTGGAGCAGTGGTAGGAAGGCACAACAGCTGCGTGGAAGGTTTGTTTTCAGTGGTGTTGGTCGTCCGTGTGAGTCCGTCTGGAAACTGATGTTCAGAGAGGAACGGGCCTCACGGTGTCGTCCATTCTCAGTTCCAGGTTGTTTGTAAAAGTATCAATAACACAGTATTTGATTTGATTTATTGAAGAGGACAGTGTGCAGTATTAAGCATAAATGATGCATCAGAGTTAGCTTGAAGCTAATTTGCATCTCTAGTCCAACAGCACAACAGTCTGGAAGGTTTTGAAGAACCTCTGTCTCCTCACGGCAGCGTTTAGACACACAGTGGCGTCAGCAGCAGGTTTTGTGAGAGAGACACTGGACCTGTCAAGGTTTCCACAGCCCGGTAGTGGACATCATGCCTGGTGTTAACAGAGTTTAGTCTGTTAAGGGGCTCAGAGAGTTGCTGCACCAGAGGAGTCGCAGACACACTCAGGCACAAATCAGCATCAACGTTCTGCAGCGCTCCAGGGGTCACTGGTCCAGGATGAACATCCCTGGAGAGCAGCATCAGCATGAAGAGGAGACCTGCTGTTCTCTGAAACGAGGTGGCAGATGACCGAAACACTGGATCAGTGATTCCCTCTGGATGAAATACTTAAACACAATATCATACAAAAGCAAAGTGTTTTACAGAGTGAATTGATTAAAGACACAACATGAACACAAAACTAATAAAAGCTAAATTAAACATCTTCAGCTTATTTGTAAGAGAAGAACATGTTGGTGCAAACCTCAGTTCAGCAGGATGTTCCAGGTGTTTCCAGTGAATGATGGGAAACATTTGTCCTGTCAGCTGATTGATGAGCTGCTGGGAAATCTGATCTGGAGTCAGACCAGTCAGTGGATGTGAGTCCAGTAAGCAGGTTCAACATATCCAGGATGTCTTCTGGTTCTCGTCGTCCGTCCAGAACCAGAACTAACAACCAGCTCAGTCAAATGTTTATAGAGAAAACAAATAATCAATTAATCACTAATGAAAGTAATCATTAGCTGCAGTCCTACATCCTTTAGTGGCTGTTCTGCAGCTTTCAGTTGTATCACATGATCTTCATCAGCAGATGTCATGAAGCTGTAGTTTGTCTTCATGACACAAAGTTTAATATTTATAATGTAAAACTGCTGATAGAAAGTGTTTGTGTAGGTTTTTATTTATAGTTATAAATGACAACTTATATAAATAAAATGATCAGTGTATAATATACTTTTATTTATTTTACATAAAAAGTACAAACTACATATATAAAACTGTCCTTGAAGGCTTCCTGTTCCTATCTGATATTATAACAGGAAGTCCATCATGTGAGTCATTTTTCCAACAAAACAGCAAAAAAACAAAAACAAACACTCCGAATCTATAAAAGCTGCTTTCATATGAAAACTATAATAACATGAAAAGTCCTGCAGACAACAGCTGATGTTGAAATATTCTCTGTTGTTCCTGAAACAGGAAAGAATCATCAGTCACCTCTTTTAGTCATAGTATTGTCATATATATATATATATATATCATATTAATGGATTATTCAGATGTTTTTCACACCTCGCTCACTGCTGGACGTTCACAGGAGAGTAGATGACGTCTGAAAGGAGAAAGTTTCATATTCTGGTTTTATTATTGACCCTTTGACCTCTGAATCCTTCGACCTTATTCAGATATAAACGTATCACATGTACTGTGTGTTACTCATATATGACATCATCAAGCTTCTCAGAGCAGGAAATCATTGCTAACTGGTCAAACATCCTCAGAGCGACACGTTGTTGCTTCTAATTTTAGGACGAGAAGTAAAAGCATCAGATTTCTAAAGTTTCTAAAGTCTCTGCTGATGTATTTTAATTTACTCAACAGGTTACATTTATCTTTTAACCCATGTGAGAGTCTTTGTTTAGAGTCTATGGAGGCTGGACGGTGTGTAGAGAACTACAACACGTCATCAAAGTCATCCTCAGAGCAGGAAGTTTTGTTTTTAGTGCTAAACTAACGTTCAGGTCTGATGGACGTCCTGTCAGGACCCTCCAGGTAGATGAAACTCACCTTTGTCCTCATGAGACTGTGTGGAGCTTTTAAAACTGGCATGTTGGGCTGTAAAAAGGAAAACAAGCTCCAGTTAGAACTGAAGCTCTGCCGGCTGCTGCTCATTACTCAACATGTTTTTTTTTGGAGAAAATGAGTCAGCTGCTTTGAATATTGTGTAACGGTGAAGAAGAAACATGAAGAAACCCAGTAACATGCTGGGAGGTTCACTGGTTGTCTGTCAGCTCACATCCAATCAAATCTACTGTCAGTTTATCAGGTTGACTGTGTTCAACTTACACATGCTGTAAAGTTGCTCATTCATATATCGTTTCATATATTTCATCCATGAAAAACACCAAAACTACAGCCTCCAAAATAAATGCCAACAAAAACTGAACATTATAATCTTTATGGCAGCAATGACTGGTTTATCTGTGTTGCACTTGCAGAAATAATTAAAGTTATATTGAAATAAACTGAGTTGAACTGAATGAAACATGAATCAAAGGCTTCTAGTCTCACATTTCTTCATAAACTATTTAGTTGTGTAGTTTCTAGAGGAGCTGCCAGGTTGTTTTTTTAGTATCTTACAGCTCGTTCAGGTCGGTCACGTCCACAGTTTCTATCAAACTTGTAACAGCTGAGAGGACTCACAGGAAGTGGAGCAATGCAGCATGACGTCGCAGTAAACAGGCTGAGACTCAACGTCGCCATCTGCTGGTCGACGATCCTCCACTTCAGGAACAACTTGAGAAGAGACAGAAGACAGATTACAGCTGAGTTTGTTTGTTGTTGTCTTCTCTCTGAGAAGCTCCGTCTCATTGTTGGACGAGTTGATCCAGTTTAACAGGACTGAACCACACAGAGAGGAAAACTCTGATGTTTCACTGCAGCTGTGGAGAGTTTGACTCAATCTGGAACCAAAACTCATTGATGCAAAGTGAAGGTTCAGGTTTAAAAACAGTCTCAGGGTTCTGGTTCTGAGCACGCTCAGTCACTGGGACGATTAATGGAACGGATCCATCGTTAGTGTTATTAATTACACCTGTGTTTCACCTGCTTTAACAAGTCAAAATGTCTGCCGTGAACAAACCATGGATGTATTATAAGATACCGATTCAGTCCTGTAGGAACTGCTCGCCCGGCGCTTACACCAAAAAAGTATCTAGCTTCCGCCCCACTGAATATGCGCAGTAGTGTTTCCCCCGCTGGCCCCGCCCACAAGCTCCCGCTCGGCCCATAGACTTTACATTATGATGACGTCACCGATTTTTAAATCGCTTTTCTCGGCTCGAGGAAAGTTTTACAAACATAAAACCTCCGTGGATCAAAAGTTCATAATAGAAAGAGTCATAGCTGACGTTTGCAGTTCGAGGCGTCCTGTCAACAGTTTTACAACAGCCAGTGACCACTGGGGAAAAACTGGCTGCAAGGCAGAGCGGCGGCGGCAGCGGCGGCGGCAGCGGCGGCGGCGGCGGCGGGTTCCAGCTCTTATTATACATCCATGAAACAAACTCAGTCCTCATGAAGTGTGTTTCCATCCACATGCAGATTTTCAAATTGAAAAAAAAGTTGAAATATTTGTTTAAAAAAAGTGTTTTTAGTGGCTTTTTTTAAAATCATATTTTGGATTTAAATCTTTTTTCTAAAGTTGAAGTTTGTTTTTGGGATCAGTGAAGAACAGTCGAGGTGTTTAAACATAAAACAACCAGAACATGAAAAACAATCTCCACATGTTTCGACGCTTGTCAGCAGCTGAGTGGATAAACGATGACATCATGAATCATGTGACTGAAGAGCTGAAAACATCAGATCTGTGTGGAGCGATGATGATGATGATGAGGAGACTGTAACCTTCCTCACATCGATACATGAAACTAACAGAAACGTCATATTTGAGCTTCGACTGCTGCTGTTTTAATGACGTCACCTCGTCGTGTTTCTTCTTCTTCTTCTTCTGCGACGGTTTAATGACATCATCAGCGGACAGAAACAAACATTCGCTACATTTTCTTTCAGCCAGTTTGTGGAAATTCAGTTAAAGAGGTCGACTCACCTACTTCAATGTTTTCATAAACAGGAGAAACATCTGAAGCTCCAGCTGAGGAGAAACACACAACAACTCCATTAATCTGCTCATTTCACAATAAAAGCGACATTTTTGAAGTTCATGACACAGTTTGAGGAGTTTGGAGAGAAAAACAAACCGCATGTTTCCTCTTTGAGCAGGTTTCCTCCTGTAAAACGGGAACAAGATAAGAGAGAGGAGGTGAAAGGTTATCGTCTGTCTTTTGTCGTCACTCTTCCAACATGGCGGCGTTGCCTTTTAAAACTTTTACACACAGTGATCTGACAGGTGACAGGTAGATTTCATCACCCGTATCAGTGTTTTCACACTCAGGAGGCCATAAACATTTATAACAACAAAACATCGGACTTTAACGCGAGAGTTCACTGTTCACTGGTCTGGGGTCTGCCAGCCAATAGGAAGAGAGTAAAGTCTCCAGACGTTAGCAAACGTTTCTCTGCTCAAGACTTTAAGTAGATTGATGTTGGAAACATCTGGATATTATTTCCTGTAGCGAGTTGTTTGCTACTATGAGCCAGTTTTACTAAAAGCTGATTCTCTGGTGTTTCAAGATGTGAAGAATCAACAACTTGAAACAAGTAGTTTATGTTCTGTTCTCTCTTTGTGTCGTCTGTATGAGCAGCTGAGGTTATGAAAGGTTTTACATTGTCAGATTGAGAGTGAGAGTTTTGGACGGCGCAGACAGACGGATGACGTCCTTACAGAGCCGTCAGATCAGAAAATAAAACATGTTTTGTTGTTTATTTTTAGGACTTGCTGGGTTCTTGAATCAGCAGCTCACCTCTGTGTTTCAGGCGGTAAATGATGAATCCTGTCAGCAGCAGCAGCAGCAGCAGCACGACGACGCTACAGACAGTCAGACTTATCAGCAGAGTGTTACTGTGTGGAAACCGCCGCTCCGCCACGCCCAGCGCGCTCTCCGCCCTGCAGGTGATCACCCGCTGATCCTCCTCCGGGTACGGGACGGAGCTCATCAGCCGGTACTGGTCGGACTCAGAGGTCTGGACCTGATCTTCTGGCAGAGGTGTGGAGGCTGACAGCCAGGTGATGCTGGGGGTCGGGTGGCCCTCCACCTCACACTGCAGCCTGCGGGTGGCGCCGTCCTCCATCACAGAGAGGCTCAGGATCTGCGGCTTCCCTGGGACAAAAGCATCACGGAGAAAAAGATACGACTCAGGATTTTAAAATCTGTGAAATCATTTATTTTTTATGTTTTAAAGTCTTTTTGTTTTGTTTTGTTTCCCACAGAAATGACAGTTTCTGCTGTTTTATTCATAAATTATGATCCACAGTTCAATCTGGAATTAATTCTGGTATTTGAGAAGTTGACATTTGGAGTAAAGAAGGAGAAAAAGAAGTGAAATCCTGCTACTATAGTTTGTTTACGTAGCCTCCGGAGCCGGAGGAAGCTTCCTGAAGCTGACCAATCAGAACAGAGTGGGCTCATCAGGAGGCGGGTCTTAAAGAGAAAGGAGCTAAAACGGCCTGTTTCAGACAGAGGCTGAACTGAGGGGCTGCATAAAGGACCAGTAGAAGATAAATAAGGAGTTTTTAACTGGAAATCATGCAAAGATATTCCAGTAGAGCCCCAGAATATAAACATAGAGGCTGGACATGTGCAGAATACATCGTCTTTAAACTGAATAAATAAATAAAACTGCTAAATAAGCAGTTTTGTGTTTATTTAGCATCCTTATCTGGACAAAATACTGTTGAGTAACATCATGTTTGTGTATTTAATTCGGTGTGTTGATGCCGTTTTTGTGATATTGTCTTTGCGTTTTTGCTAACGCACCTGATAGAATATTGGGATGTACAGACATCACTTTGTGACGTATTTAAAGGATAAAATGACCAAGAATCACTGTGAGACAAAGATAAACATGTGGAAACGGAGATGCTGATGACGTCAGAAGGTTCAAAGGTTCAGTGCAGAGCTCCAGTCCTAACCAACCGAAACACAGGAAGTAAATATCCACAAAACACAGGAAGTAAATATCCACAAAACACAGGAAGTAAATATCCACAAAACACAGACAAAAACAACATCCAACTATATCCCACAATAAACTCACCTGTAACGGTCAGATGTGTTGGTTTTTGGTAAGCGTCCACCGGCTCGTCCAGCTCCACTCGGCAGTAATAAGCACCGTTATCGGTCAGCTGCACCGTCCGGATGAGGAGCGACAGCACCCCCTGCCGAGGGTCTCCATCCAGGTGAAATCTCAGCCCTGACCATGAACAGTCTCCGAGTCCTTCCATGGAGTTGTTTTTAAGTGAACATTGGAAAAATGGCTGACTGTCTGACTCTCTGCCCCATTTAACCGTGATGGTCCCTGAGTAGTCCTGCTGTCTGGGATGAGTGAAGGAGCAGTCGAGGACGGCGTCTTCTCCTCTCGACACGCTGACCTCCGGAGAGACGAACATGTCCCAGGAGACTGAGAGAGAACCTGAACATCACAACAAAGAGCTCATGGTCATGTTTGGAGTTTAGGCCGATCAGGGCACACATGTGATATTCTTTCCTGTTATAATACATCCATGTTCACACTGTTTAATAACACCGATGTGAAGAATTTTACTTTTTAACTGAGTTTGACCAACTTTTACTGATAAATTTGTCCAGAAGTTCATTGAAATCTACTGAAATACTGTTTTCAACTAAAAAACGTTTTCACCTACAAACGACCAAAACCTCACTGACTGCTCTGTGCTGCATTAAACCTCAACTAAAGCTGCGGCCAAAGTGTTACGATCGACCTCGACGGATCACTACGGCCTTCAAGACGAGCGTCACATGACCGACAGACACAGCCGTCTACTTGTACTGCAGCAAAGAGAGAAAGGCAGTGAAGTTTCAGTTCCTCCAGGACTATTTTTATGTTGCTGGATTTGTCTGAATTGCTGAATTTTTATAGAACTCAAAATACATTAAACATCAGCACTGACATGTACTTGTTTCTGTGATCTGCAGGATGGTAGTGATCACATGTGACTCTTCATTGGTAATAGTTTTATAAAAAATCACATTATTTTCCTTTGATTGCAGTTTTTCCCAATTCCCACAATTTTACCACAAAAAAAAAAGAGACATAAAACATCACAAATTGTATCACAAGTTTTGAGAGAAGCTTCTGGAGGGACTGAAGTTTGAATATCAGCAGAATTTCTTTGTTCTTTCACGTCTGTGAGGTTTCGACAAACTGCGATTTAAACGATGCAAAAATCAAGAGAGACAGACTTTCTAACCTCCCAACAAAATATGACATTATATCAATAATCACAATAATATACAGTTGTAGACATTAACCTCAGACCTCCAGCAGCTCTACTCAGGATATCCAGAAAAATATGAGAGGTGTGATGTTTAACAGACAGGAAGGCTCTGATGAAAGATGCTACTGGGTTGCATTATGGGAAACGTAGGATCCAGTGTTTATGGAGTTTGATCCATACCAGGAACTAAAAATCAGGATATGGGAATGAAATACTAAATAAGTGGAATAGCCCTTTAAATTCCTTTAAGTTCTACTTGTTGCCTTTAAAGTGGAGCAGACCGTCTTTTAGTTGTTAGTCTGTAGTTTGAAAAGCTTATAAATCTAAATAAGCAGCTTTAATATAGTCTAAAGGATCCTCCCTTCACCCGCAGTACAATAAATCATCTTACCTGTGATGATCACAGACACAATAAGAAGGAAAAACTGAGACATCCTCCAGCTGATCGGCCACAAGCAGCAACACTTCAAATATGGACAAAAATAAACCGTAACGTGCCTCCAGATTCAGGAAGTGTTGTGAAATGTGTCATATGAAACTATGAGCCACGTTCAAAGGCAGAAAAAGAGAAGGAACACACAGTTGTACTGTTTGTTCTACATGTTTTTATTGTAGGTTTTATGTATTTTATCACGTGTGTGTTTAAAGTCTCACTCAGTGACGGAAAGTAGTATTTCCCAATGGAGTATTTTTACTTTGTTATATCTGACTGGTTTCACTGGTTTCACTCACTGCAAGACAAAGTAAAGTTTGAATAATACAAAAATGTTGATTTAAACTTTATCTGTTTTACTGTTTTTCTTAAATGCAGACAAACCGGTTTCCTGATAATAAATAAGAAATGAAGGAAATAGAAACAGATTAATGGAAAAAAAACAAAAAACAGATGTGACTGATATTTCTGGAAGCACTGGGTCACACTGAAATGAATCACAAACAAACACACACACATCCTGGTTGTTTCTCCAGCAGTCTCATCATGGACGTCCGGCTGGTCTGCAGCTTTCTGAGTCTGCTGTTGTCTGCTACAGGAGGTGAGCTGATGAACACACTCAGAAACACTCAGAAACACTCAGAAACACACTCAGACACACACTCAGAAACACTCAGAAACACACTCAGACACACACTCAAAAACACACCCAGAAACACTCAGAAACACACTCAGAAACACTCAGAAACACACTCAAAAACACACTCAAAAACACCCAGAAACACATTCAGAAACACTCAGAAGCACACTCAAAAACACACTCAAAAACACACCCAGAAACACATTCAGAAACACTCAGAAGCACACTCAAAAACACACTCAGAAACACTCAGAAACACACTCAGAAACACACCGGGAAACACTCAAAAACACACTCAGAAACACTCAGAAACACACTCAGAAACACTCAAAAACACACTCAGAAACACTCAGAGACACACTCAGAAACACTCAGAAACACACCGGGAAACACTCAGAAACACACTCAGAAACACACAGAAACACACTCAGAAACACACTCAGACACACACTCAAAAACACACCCAGAAACACTCAGAAACACACCCAGAAACACTCAGAAACACACTCAGAAACACTCAGAAACACTCAGAAACACACTCAGAAACACTTAGAAACACACTCAGAAACACTCAGAAACACTCAGAAACACTCAGAAACACTTAGAAACACACTCAGAAACACACTCAGAAACATGATCTTTTATCATTAAAGTTGTGATATGATTGTATTTTATGTTCCTGTAATTGTTGTGTGACAGACGTGGTTGACAGAAAGGCTTCACTAGTTCAATTTCTTTACTTTAAGTTAAGTGTAGCATTAATAATCAGCATGTAAACGTTTAATAAATGGATTATAAGACTATGATGCAGCTGTCAGCAGATATAAGTGTTTATTAATGGCAAGGCAAGTTTATTTGTGTAGCACATTTCAACAACAAGGCAATTCCAAGGCGGCAGAAAAGTCTTCAGCTGCGATTTAAAGAACTGAGAGTCGCAGCAGATCTACAGTTTTCTGGGAGTTTGTTCAGATATGTGGAGCATAAAAACTGAAAGCTGCTTCTCTATGTTTAGTTTTGACTCTGGGGACAGAAAGCAGACCTGATCCCAGACCACCTGAGAGGTCTGGATGGTTCATAATGTAGCAGCAGATCAGAGATGTATTTTGGCCCTAAACCATTTAGTGTTTTATAAACCAACAGTAATATCTTAAAGTCAATTCTTTGACAGACAGGAAGTTAACCAGGAAGTTAATGTATTACATAACAACTATAACTCCTCCTGTGGACACACAGAATTGTTTGCTGCTGTATAAACAGATAATAAATGTCAATATAGTAAAACACAGCTGTAAAAATATAAAATATGTCTTCATAGGAGGAGTTAGAATAAATACTGAACATTAATAAACACTTAAAATGTCCTTATATCTACTTATAAGTACATTATAGTGTGTTATAAACCATTTATTAACTGTTTATATGCTTATTATTGATGACAGATATGAGGACTTAAAGTGAAGTGTTACTGATTTCTTTATAAGTAAGCAAATAAAGACAAATAAACACCTTTAAAAGACAGACTTTAGGGTCAGAAAGTGCTTCACAGTAAAAGACAAAACCACAGATATAAAACAAAAAGATAAAAAGAGTTAAAGGAATGTTTGACAACAGCAATCTGTGAGCAGAAACAGAGGAAAAGTCACATATTTATTATTTTCAATGTATTAAAATATATAATACACAGTATCTTTGTGTCACCTCTAACCAGAACCCAACTCTCCGCCGCCCCCCTGAGGAGGCTTCCTGTACTGCTGAATGTCTGTTACAGACCAGATCCTGTCATTTCCCCCCTGTAATGTTCATCCTGACTGAAGGGAGATTAAAGGATCATTCTGGTGTTTCTCAATATTTTTCTTATTGTCAACAAATCCAACAATGAACTGATCTACTAACACGTATTGTGTGTGTATCAAAGCTGATATATCTGATTCCTCTGCTGTTGTCCAGAAACTATTAAAAACACGTCAGTGAGTCACACCGCTGCACTGGGTGACATGTTCCTTCATCATGAAGAGTTTGGTCACGTTAGTTTGTTTAGAAACGGCTCCAAAGACTAATAACAGCATCATGTTTTCAGTCTCTGGAGAGTAGTTCTGTGTAAGGCAGACGCCACTGAGTATGTGCAGGAACACGGTTCTGTTTACAGCTTCACCAGTTTGTTGCGCTACAGATCACAACTTCTGGACTTTGTGCTACATTATAAATTTCTCAAAGAACATCAGTACAGAGTCCTGAGGTTGTGATTCTGTATTAGGGATGTGCAGAGAGCCCAGTATTTGTATTTGTATTTGTATTTGTTGAGGAAGCAAAATTATTTGTATTCGTATTTGTATTCGATTGTATATAATACTGGTAAGAGGCTTAAAAATCCTGTTTTTGTATTTATTACGCTTTTCATTTTAGAAAATTAAAGTGTTACAATAAGTGTTCATGAATAAACTACCTTATGAAGGACGACGTCCCCACACCAGGTCTCTAACTGGAGTCTCCCAGGTCATAGATGACTGCGCTGACTACTGAGATAAAACTTTACTCATCACCTCATTGCAGACAGACCTCTACCTATTTATACACCCATAACACACAGACAGCACAGCCTGTAACATGTAGAAGAACTTCAAAGGTGATTCTTGCTTTGCACTTTTCATTTATTGCCTATTTTTTTACAACCTAACTTTGTGGAAAGGAGAAGAGGAACAACAGGTTATGTCCATTGGGACTTACCCCTGATAGATGTAACAGTGGAGCAGAGGAGATAGACTGAGATAACGATGTAACCGACATGTGAACTGGTATTTGACATGTTTTTTTTCTTCCCAAAAACAAATAATTTTTAAAATATTGGTATGAAACAAATATTCGTATAAAATCCACTATTTGTGCTTTGCCAAATAACATATTTGTATTCGAGCACACCCCTAGTATACACACAATACTTGTTAGTAGATCATGAGATTTGTTGACAAGAAGAAAAATAACATGGCCAACCAAATGCTTGAAGTAATCATTGATGATTAGACACCCTGTGTGTCAGCTGTGATATTGAACCATAGATGCTCTCTGCTGCCTCCATCAGGCCTCGGCTCCAGTGATGACGGCTGGTCCATTAACGTGCAGGCGGAGGTACGAGCCATGGAGGGTTACCCGGTGGTGCTGCCCTGCACCTTCAGCCACCCACAGCACTCCCAGCATTCCTCCCTGCAGGTGCTGTGGCGTCTGGGCCACGGAGCGGGCGCCACCATCCTGTACCGCTGCACCAGCCGGCCCGGAGTCCCCACATGTGAGCCGGGGCCCAAGCAGGACCAGCGCTACCGACTGGAGGGAAACCCGCGGGAGCACGACCTGTCGCTACGCATCAACAGCGCCACCCTGCAGGACAACGGACGCTATTTCTGCCGGGTGGAGGTCCAGGGCCGGGAACACATCAGCTTCGAGGACAAGATGGGAACCAGACTGAGAGTGGAAGGTATGGTTCTACAGAGAGCAAAGGTCAAACAGAAATAAAACATGTTGGGACGTCCTCTGATGTCTTAGAAGCAACCAAGAAGCACTGGAGACAGATGCATCCACCTCTCAAACCACAAATAAATCTTCCAAAGGCTAAGTGTCTGATCAGTCGAGAAAATAAACTTCATTTAGGAGGTTCTAGATGTTTGGTGAAGTTGGCGAGCTGCTGTGGCTGCTAGCTAACCAGGAACATGCTAGCTAGTTGGAGATAAGCAGTAGGTGCAAAGTTTTAATTTATCCAACAAGTGCTCTAATTCATTATAAACTGCCTCTTGGTTCCTCACCAGCTCTGTCTCCTAGAAATGAATATATCCCAGTTATGTTGCATTGCCAAACATCTGCCTGGATTACTTTCACAGGCAACGTTTTTTCTAATGAATGAGGTGCTAAATTTAGATTAGAGTTTGCAGGGAGGCAGCCCATTCAAATACTGACACCTGTCGCGCCCCTCGGTGTCATTATTCAACATGCAGGGTTGTCTGATACACTTCTATAGATTTCCTACAACACCTGAAATAGACGCCATGAGACCGATGACGTCTATATAAGGTGACATATTTCCTTCTTCAGAGGTGGCAGATTGGCTGGATGGCTACATAGATACATAGATGGCAACAAGTTGAACAGGAATGTTCGCTTCCCATTTCAAACTTCTTTTCAAATGATCATTTTAACCCAAACCAAGTGGATTTTGTGCCTAAGCTTAACCAGACCTTATCGATTAAGTTTCATGAACTGCGGTGATACTGCATGTTGGTAAATGCTCTAATAATGATGTGGATGGGTTTACATTGGAGTTAGTTGAAAGCCCAGTGCGTCTCATACAGATGCTAACCAATAAATTCGCGTTCCGGCTCTGGCGCGGTGCCTCGTCTAAGCAGCACAGAGCAGATTGAGCTGGGCATGAAGTCTGACACAGAAACAGCATTGAGCATCCGGTCAATTTTCAAAATAAAACACCCCGTGCAGACTCCTGGTCGTATATCAACAATAAACGCAATTAAAACAGATGAATAAAAAACCATTTAACTACGTAGCTACTTAACCACCGCAGAAGCACAAAAATCAAGGAAAATGACCAAATCAACGAAAGCTGAGCAAGTTAACAAAATTGGGCAGTTTAGTTGCCCTGCTACTGCAGTAATTACGGTAGCCTTCAGGGACTTTACCAGTTTTGACTAGGCCGCTGTAATTACTGTAATAGAAGTGCAACTGATTTTAAATGGCGGAAGGCTTCCCCACAGAGAAGACGCTCCGCTTCTGACACGCCTAAGGGGGAGGACCCTATTGTTTTTCGTGTGTGTTTCTTTCTTTCTTTCTTTATTATTACGCCACTTAAACCCTAAATTTGACCCCCTAAACATGCTCAAAAACTCACCAAATTTAGCATGCACATCAGGTCTGGTAAAAAATTTGATAAAATGTAAAAATTAACCCCTAAAGTGCCAAAATGTGCTCTCTAGCGACTTAAGTAAAATGGCCGCCACGGCCCGTAGGAATGTCGTAGAGAGATCAAACCAAAACTCAATTATTCGTCTCATCAAGACCTACAAATCACACACTGACACCCCTGACCTAAATCCAACAGGAAGTCCGCAATTAGCCTTTCAAAATAAGACTTTGCCCCAGTTTTGGCCTCCGAACAAACGCTATCTCCTCAGAGGGCGTTAATGGTATCGGCTTCAAACTTTAATAGGTGACTTATGACACTATGCTGAAAAAAAGTTGTTAAAAACTTTGTAATAACTCGAACGGTTTGGATTTAATAAACCCTGAAAGTTGCAGTGCCACATCACGCCTTACAATGTAAACCAATGGGGAGGCAATCTATGGGCATGAAGTTTGTGTCAAACAGAGGCTTCTGATGTCTAAACTATAAGTCTGACCACTTTCAAACCTGTATCAATGGATTTGCGAGATAATTTCCTACTAAGATATGATTTTTAATGTAAGATTTGGCCAAAGTCATGGGATTTATGTGGAGATTTCACAAGAAGCGTACTCTAAAATCCTCCTCTCCAACTGCTCCTGGTGATGTCACTCCCTCAGTGCTGTGAAACATTCCGCAATACACACTCATTATAAAATCACAGGAGGAGCAAGAAAAGACTTTAAAACTCACACTCTAATATCTCAAAAACAGTAAAATATAGAAAAAACATGTAAATTCAAGATTTGTAGGTCAAAGTCTCGTGACTCATTTAAAGTTCAAATGAAGTTTGTATCTAAAACTATGTGGAAGCAGTAAATGTTCAAAAAGGTGTGGGTTCGCTCACACTCTCCATTCAAATATATGAGTATTTTTCTGTGTCCAGCTGCAGTTACTTATTGTCTCTACACACCTGACAGTACACATGTCAATCACACTTTGACCAGGTCATGTGAGTTAAAAGTCTTTCCTTTTCTAAAAATAGACTTGATGAAAATTAGGTTCATTAGGTTAGGAGTTTTCAATTTACTAATTGAAATTCAAGTGAATGGGCCCAAAACTTGCATGATTTTGATGCCACAGGTGTGAGCAAGACAGACATGTCTCACCCTGCAGAAAATTCTCATCCTGTCAATCAAACTTTCAAAATAAAAGCACACCACACTTGTATCCCTCATTTTTAAAAAGCAGAATGATCTGATCCTGATGGACCAGAGTGCGAGGTCCCGACCAACGCTGCTTACAGCTTTAATTTCTCTTATCTTTACTCTTCTTGTTGCTGTTTTTCTTGCTTTTAACTTTATTTTATTCTGAATCATAATAGCAGCACTTTTAATGTCTTTAATTGTCTTATTGTGTCCCTGTTTCATGTTTTTGTGTTTTCATGCTGCCTTGCTGCAAAAAGACACAAAGATCTGAACTGATACCATTTTAGACCCCCGAACCAGCTGGACAAAAGTTCAAGAGAGACCTTTATTCCATCGACTCCTGTCTCATAACTGACGACACACCCTGCTGCATCTCTTTCATGGATTAGTTTTCATGTGTTTTCAGTGTTTTCCATCATTTACTCGTCTGTTTTCCTTCCTGCTGCAGCTCCTCCAAAGATCCTGGCTCTGTCGGTGGAGGGCAGCGAGCAGGCTGGTTACAGAGCTCTGTGTCGGGTGCAGGGCTCGCCGCTGCCGGACGTCCAGTGGCTCGGCCCCGATGACCTGCTGGAGGGTTCTCTGGTCTCTGGCCCGCTGGCTCAGGAGTCCCCGACTCGCTACCACACCGTCAGCCAGCTGAGAGACGTGGAGCCCGGGCAGCAGTACACCTGCAGCGCCTCCAACCCGCTGGGCAAAGAGCAGGCCACGCTGTACGTCCTGCCCCCCCGACCGCCGCTGTCTGTGGCCGGAGCGTCGCCTCCGCTCCTGCTGCTGCTGTCTGTCGCTCTGGGGGCAAAGGTCATCCTGCTGGTGGGGACGGGGGTGTGGATGGTGCAGGGAGGAGCTCTGCAGGGACTCAGCTGCTGGTGGAAGTAACCTGCTCTGATGATTGGTTTATATTTATATATGTTTATCAGACTGGTTAATTATCTGATTATTATTATTACTGTGTGAATGATTAATCACATGATCTAAAAGTTTCAGGAGCTTTTTGGTCCTGAATAAAACCCAATAAAGTCCTGATGTTTTATTATAAACATTTAACTGTTGGTTTCGAAAATATTGTCTTTTGGAATGACCCATGTATGTATAATAAATTATTTCATAATTTCAAATGAGTATAAAGTTTCTTTTGGAGCAGTCATGCTGATATGATTATCGTAACTCTTAGGAGTCTTTAACTTCAATGTTATTTCTATGAAGGTTCCTGTAATTTGGTTCTGATTAACAGGAATGTCCTTGTAATAAAAGCTCCACTTAAATGTAAATAAATATTAATTTATTATTTATGTATTGGTGGTAACTATATTGCAAAAGGAAAAAACACATTTCTGCAGTTGTCTTCATGTTTGTGGTTCTGTTTTTATATGTTTTGTCCTTCGGGGCCACCGTAGGAAACAGTCTCATTTCTCACAGTGAAATAGATTAAATGAAACCATCAGTAGCATCACACAGTGCACTGAGTCTGCTGCATCTACAAACGGGTTGAACGTCTTTATTTACTATAAAATTCAAGCTGTTGTTGAGTTGAAAAAACAAAAGTGATGAATATCAGATTTCCTCTGACCAATCAAATCCCAGTCACTTTATTTTGCTTTTGAAACAATCAATACATTAATGATTCACACCTGAAGTGGACCTCTGTTTTTGTTTTTATTACGCTTTTCATTTTAGAAAATTAAAGTGTTACAATAAGTGTTCATGAATAAACTACCTTATGAAGGACGACGTCCCCACACCGGGTCTCTAACTGGAGTCTCCCAGATCAGAGACGACTGCGCTGACTACTGAGATAAAACTTTACTCATCACCTCATTGCAGACAGACCTCTACCTATTTATACACCCATAACACACAGACAGCACAGCGTGTAACAAGTAGAAGAACTTTAAAGGTGATTCTTGCACTTTGCACTTTTCATTTATTGCCTATTTTTTACAACCTAACTTTGTGGAAAGGAGAAGAGGAACAACAGGTTATGGAGAGTCTCTTGAGAGCACTTTGCTTGTGTCAGTAGTTCAGCTTTATCTCTGGGGAACACCCCCAACTCCAGGACTGATGTCCAAATAAGGAAATGTGCGTCATGTAGCAGGTGGATGTGACTCCCCTCACTGAGACCTGCTGATAGACGTCACAGCGGAGCAGAGGAGAGACACTGAGATAGTGATGTAACCGACCTGCTCGCTGGTATTTGACATGTTTTTTTTTTCTTCCCAAAAACAAATAATTTTTAAAGTATTTGTATAAAACCCACTATTTGTGCTTTGCTGAATAACGTATTTGTATTCGGGCACACCCCTAGCCTTCGGACAACATTTAATCAGACATTTCAACAATATTCCATTAAAATTAGCACATGGCAACTAGAGCACAGTTGTAGTTGTAACAGACAAATAAAACTGCTTAGTTAATGTTTAAGAATCATTCTCTCACTACATTTTAAAATAGACCATGAAAACTATTAGCATGACGTCAGAATGAATGACATGTTCAGAAATCAAACATTAAAGCTTGTCACTCTGCCTGATCGTCTACATGGGTAACAGGACGGGGCTTCCGTAGCAGACGGGACGGGCAGCTCGGCAGCAGTCCTTGTCACTCCAGCCAAAGTTCTTACTGGTCTCCAGGCTCATGATAACACACTGGCCGTCCTGCACCGTGCCGGGCTCCCCTTCCTCCCAGTTGGTGCTGTTGACCGGAGCCTGGTCCAGCCAGTACCACTCCCCGGTCAGGGAGCTCCGCCGCATGCCGATCCACGCTTCCTGCAGGCTGTCGTTCTTGGCCTGGATGATTCTGTCATAGATCTGTTTCTGGAGTTGAGCTGTGGAGAAGCTGACCAGCTCCAGGTTGTTGTCTCTGCAGTACTTCAGAGATTCACGCCAGCCGTCTGCCACTTCTCCGATTTTCACGACTTCTGGAATCAAGACGCAGCCCCTGAAATCTGGCAAAGAGTTCAGACGAAACAGAACAAACTCAAATTAGAGTGCATTTTCCATAAGAAATCAATTACTGGTGAATGTTCAACACGTTCTCACTCCCAACTTGTCACATATCGAAGCTTGGTCAGAACCCCTGGCGTCACTTTTTAACGCGCAGTATCACGGTAGTCACTGTTAAAAAATAATTATATTTTATGGTGTGACAACGTGGTGGTTAAGGTCTGGTTAGGTTTAGGCACAAAAACCACTTGGTTAGGGTTAGGGAAAGATCATGGTTTGAGTTAAAATAATTTTTTTTTTTTTAAAAACAGCAAATTGGTCTCGAACCGTGCTCTGTGCTTTCTGCCAACATCATTACGAGCCATCAACTGACCCGTCCACTTCCTAATGAGAAAGTAAGTCAGCTTATATAGATGTCATGTGAAGTGACTCACTTCAGAAACGTTGATATGATACGTATTGTTGAGATGTTAATATGCTCCGTATTACAGATGTTGAAATGTACATATTCAATGTATCTGTGGTCTGCAGAAACATAGAATGCCAACGTTTTATTCTGGCGACCAGGCTGAAATTTGTCACCTTATTTAGACGTCATCGATCTCATAGCATCTATTTCAGACGTAGTGGGAGCTCAGCAGAAGTCTGTCGGACTACACTGCACGTTAAAAAATGACGCTAAAGGGGAACCCAGTGCATTAAAAAGTATGGAGAGCCCTTTCATTCGAAACCCAACCCAAACTTTATTTTTTGTGCAAATTAATGTGCACTTTGGTGGATAGAGGACAATGAACTCAGTCATATGCAGTGATTCAGCCACAGCTTTAACTACAATAAGAAAAATCAAATCCAAGTCCAGATCCTGATGTATTGGCCGAGATTTATCAAACATTGCCGTAAAGAAGAGAGAAGCGCTCTTCCTCTTCTGTTGTTTATTGGTGGTTGGCAAACAGCTTTTAGGTGCATTACCGTCATCTTCTGGACTGGAGTGTTGTCCTCCATATAAATAAATGATGTCAACATATTGCTTTGCCGTTAGTTAACTTTAGCCTCGACTAACCTCACAGTGAAATGAGAGCATCCTCCACACACTCGTTTATAAAGGAGGCTGCTGTCTTTTTGCAACTCGATCTCATTTCAGCCAATGACACGATAAGTTTTAACTTTATTTAGGAGATTTTGGGTAACACTGCATAACTGACAGATGTCGCTCTTTGTTTGGGCGCTATGGTTACCGTTATGTACAGCTGTTGTGTCATTGTGATTGGCAACCAGTGACTCTGCAGTGGGGCGTAGCTGTCTAGTAACATCATGATGACTGATGGGATGGAGCACATGCTATTGGGTTTTGTTTCAAATTAGCCTATAAAATGTATAATGTTTGTAAACCGCCAAACTGATCCCAAACCAGCCCAAGTTTTGTTCACCCACCCAAACCAATTTTGACCCGTACAAAAAAAGCCCAATTAGGCGGGAACCTGCCCAGTCTGGCAACACTGCTATTGTTCATGACGCAGCTCCTTACCTGGGGTGTTGCTGATGATGGGTGCCGGGTTCCCAAACAGAGCGTTTCCCTTCATTCCCAGAAAGTAGACAGCCATTTTGGAGGAATCGTGCCAGATGATGCTCTTTCCCGTTGCCAGAGTAACGCGCGTTGAGACGAACTCTGTCCCTTTCAGCGTTTGCCACTCTGGACTCTCCAGAGGAAGACTTCTAACATGAACCCCGTCAGTGAAATCTTTGTGGACCACGATCACAGCAAAGTTCTGCATGTTGGGAATGAAATTGACCACATAGCAAGAGGCAAAGTCTGTCTCTGGGATCAGAGGTAGGAGCAAGCTGGGACGGTAGAGAACGGCGGTACCAGAGGTCTCCACCAGCGGTGAGTCCAGGTTGAAGGGATCTACTTTGTAGGATTGTTTCTCTGACAGAAGTACAAATGTTTCAGCTTCAGCATCCTTGGCCAGCACAGGAGGAATGAAGAACTTGAGCTTCTTCTCTTTGGCTGGCGGCAGCAGAGTGTACAGCATCCTGCAGGAGCAGTTGTGCCGCATGGCGCAAGTATGACCGAAGAGGACCGCCGCCGGCTGGTCGGTTTTCACAGCTCGCAACGCCACCTCTGCATTTAATGAGATCTGAATGCTCTGGTAGGGCTGAAGAGGAACTTCATCCAGTTTACCTTCAACAGTTACCTTGTTCTGTTGGTCTGCATTGACGACAATGAGTCTGAATGGACCTCTTTCAGTTACAGAAGTCGTGACTATGTCCGCAGGGTCAGTGGTTCCTTGGATTGTGGGTATTGGTGGGATGAAGTACTCTGTCCCCAGTTTGTCAGTAGGTATAACCAGAGCAGTTTGAACACTGTTGCTCTTAAGGCTGATGGCATGGACAGTGATATCTTTGGTGCTGGTAATTTGGAGAGTATTGTTGGAGATTTCATTCTTTTTGAGCTCCAGTCTTGCATCAAGCAAGAAATCCTGAGTCTCTCCAGCACCCAGTGTACGTGTTGTTGTATGGTAGATGTACTGTGTGATGGTGACCTGGGTGTTGTCATACAAGGCGGTGATATAGACCTGGTTTTTGTGTGGAGCAGGATGATAGTAGGCGATGTTCTCCGGAAAAGCGACAATGAAATTCAGGCCAGTGCTGTTTTCAGGTACGGTGGCCGTGCATTCTGGAAAAGGAAAAAAGAATCTGCTGAGATCTCAAACACATGGTCATATTTTTCATTAAAAAAAGAAACAACTACCACAGCTTGAGGCTGAAGCCAATGCAGAAATACCTTGAAGCACCACTGGAGGCCATGAGATGCTACAACTGGCTCCCATTCAAAAAGCCTCAACTTCTCTCTAGAAATACTAAATCAATCTTTTTTCCAACAAGTTGTTCTGGTCTCAATAAGTGTGCTTTTGGTCATTTTGGAAATTATTGCTGTGTTAATAAGATGTGAAGACTTATAGTAGCTTTGATGTCTGCCGTGTGGGCGTTGACTGAGTGCTCACACTGAGTCAGACTATTGTGTCAATATTTCACTAAGTTTAATGTTACTTGATTATGATACAATTTAGCTGAAGCAGCTTTTTGTCCAAGGTTTGATTCCAGAGCATTAAAGGCAACACCTCACACTACAAAAGCTGCAACTCTGAGCTTCAAACCAACTCCAACAAAACCAACAGGTGATGTCACACCTCGCTATGTCCATCTTTATATAAAGTGTGTGGTGTCTGCTCAGCTTTAAGCATTTGAACAAATGACTGATGCTGACAATTGCCTGTCGAGGGCAGAATCTTACCTGGGTTCAGTGCAGCCAGCAGCAGGAAGAGGAGCAACACAGGATACATGTTGACCACAGGATCGATGACGAATGTTTTTAGACCTGGAGTCTCTGGAGTGGCACCTGAAATGAATTATCTGTGCTTAAAACAAGTCCAGGTGTGGATGTCAGTCAGACATTTTAGCAGGTTTGCATCGTTCTGATAGTTGTTTTCAGGGTCACAGTTTAGATAGATCTGAGTATCGTCTGCGTAAAAATGGAAATTGATATTATGTCTGCACATGAGGTAGCCTGGAGGGAGCATGTAAATGGAAAAGAGGATTGGACCTAGCACCGCACCTTTGGTCACCCTGCAGTGATAACCCGTTGTAGCTGACCTAGAATCAGGGATACCAGTACAGAAGCATCTGTCCTTTAGGTAGGACCTGAACCATTTCAAGGCAGTACCACTGATACCAACCCAGTTTTCAAGACGGTCTGAGAGGATATCATGGTCAGCGGTATTGAATGCTGCGCTTATGTCCAGGAAAACAAGAATGGATTTATGGCCAGCATCAGCCGACAGCAATGAGTCATTAATGACTGTGAGAAAAGCAGTTTCAGTACTATGGTTTTTTCTAAAACCAGACTGGAATTTCTCAAAAATATTATTTTCATGAATAAAAGTGAGCAGTTGATCTTCTACGATCATTTCTAAAACCTCGAGAGCTTAGAAATAGGCCTCGAATAGTTAAAATCAGAAGGATCAAGAGACGGCTTTTTTTAAAAGTGGTTGAACGAGGGCAGGAAGAGATCCTGTCAACAGAGAGCAATTAAAAATTTGCAGAATAGAGGCGGAAACTCTAGTAAAAATGTTGTTTCAAAAATTTTACAGGAAGAATCTCTGAAGGACAAGTTGAGGGTTTAATTTTCATTATCATATCAGACAGTGAGGATGGAGAAATTGGATTGAAAGAGCAGACCGCAACTGTAATTAGAGAAATGCAAATGCATTATTTGAGGAAAGTATTGTACTGAAGTACAGTTTTGAGGTACTTGTACTGTACTTGAGTATTTCCATGTGATGCTACTTTCTACATTTCAGAGGGAAATATTGTACTTTCTACTCCACTACATTTATTTGACAGCTTTAGTTACTTTTCAGATGAAGATTTGACACAATGGATAATATAACAAGCTTTTAAAATACAACACATTGTTAAAGATGAAACCAGTGGTTTCCAACCTTTTTGTCTTTTGACGTCTTACAAAAAGCAGTGTGTAGTCGGGGTCACATTTCACATGTCTATGAGTTGTTAACAGCTCCACCAAATAGTGATTTTTCCCTCTAAACTTCTCACATGCTTTCATTTCAATAAATGTTCAAATGATCCAATATTTCAGCAAAAATCAAAGATTAGAGAAAAAGTCCAAAAACTGAAAACAGATTTGTGTATCAGAACTTTGTTTTTTCTTCTTTCCTCTCCCATTAATCATCTCACCACCCCTCAGATTTATCTGCTGACCCTTTGGAGGGCCCCGACCCCTAGGTTGGGAACCACTGGACTAAACTAGCTAACTGTATATAAAGTAGTGTAAACTAGCTCCACCTCCAGCAGCTACAACAGTAACATGCTGCTCTAACACTGATGCTTCACTATTAATAATCTAATGATGTCATATATAATAATATATCAGTCAGAGGGACCAAACCACTACTTTTACTGCAATACTTTAACTACATCAAGCTCATAATACTTATGTACTTTTACTGCAATACTTTAACTACATCAAGCTCATAATACTTATGTACTTTTACTGCAATACTTTAACTACATCAAGCTCATAATACTTATGTACTTTTACTGTAGGAGGATTTTTCATGCAGGACTTTTACTTGTAATGGAGTATTTTTACATTGCTGTGTTCTACTTTTACTGAAGTAAAGGATCTGAGTTCTTCTTCTACTGCTGGATGTTTTACTGTTTCTGTTTTCAAAGTGTAAAGTTTTAATTCATCACAACTAACTGTTATATTTTAATTGAGCTGTTGGCCTCCAGCCAGCAACTACAGATGGAAATGAGCTTGTAGCTCTACCTGGGATAATAAATGTATTGTGCGTTGTCCCTATTAATTTATTTTACTTATTTATTTATTGTTTATTTATCATGAATTTAACTCTGTCATCATGCAGCCTCGACCTGCTTCAGAAAGCTTGATAATTTTGTTTATGCACTCATACACACTTTATTTCTCACTTTAAATTGATTTTTTTAATTATTGTTTGACAACTGAAGTCAGAGCTGAAATGTGTTCAGCTGCAGTTCCTCTGATGTCCACTAGATGCTGCTCTGAGATAGTTAATGTGAAAACCTCAGATTTCCTCCACAAATACAGTTTTTACACAAGTTCAACAGTCAAAATCATTAACTAATTCAGGTCATTAGTCAAAATAATTGTGTATTGAGACTCTTATTAATTTCGGCTCTTTACAGAAAGTCACATGTGGATTTTTGCACCAAAATATAAAAGTTGTTTGTCTGCATAAAACAGGGTGATCTTTCCTAATTTTAAAAATGCAGAGAAACAGAGATTGTTACACAGAACACTATTACATTATTATATTATATACTTCTATTCCATTAAAAAAATCATGTTGGGGGATTTCCAAAAGTCTAATTTGCTCGTGACGTGTTTTATCCCAACAAATCCTCTTACATAACTATTTCCTGTTTTATATTTCATATTTTCTTGTTTGGAGGTAAATCTGAGTCCTACCTGCTCGTCGCTCGTCAGCAGCCGATATGTATGTGTTTTCATGAATTTTCCTCGTCTCTCCTTCAAATATGGAAACAAAGATTTGTCAGTCAAACTCTGAGCTATTTGTTAGATATTTGCATAAGATGCATATGAGTGTGTGTCCGAGGGCCACGTTACAGCTCTGTGTTTTAAACATGAAGTGGTGATAACACAAGTACAACTAGTGAAACTATTTAAGTTCCTCCACAAATTGTTCTCTTCTCTCTGCAGAATGATGTATGTGCAGAGTTTGTTTTCACCTTCATCTGCTGACGGAGGAAAGTTTCTCTGAACTCACCTGGTCGTACCTGCAGGATTTATGACATCACAGCTAGTTTTGAGCCAATCGTGGTCCAGTATTCACAAGCGTGATGTAGAAACCTGAAGTCTAAAGTGCACAAACACTGAGAATGGACTTTACAAATCATCAAATCAAATCAAGTTTATTTATAAAGCACATTTAAAAATAACCACAGTTGACCAAAGTGCTGTACAATTAAAAGAACATGGCAAGGTAACATCAAAACAAAAAAACAAGAGCAAATACAGAACAAATAATAGAAAAACACAAGGTTTAAGGACACTCAAAGGCCCGAGAGAACATGTGAGTCTTCCACAGAAGGGGAACAAAAGGTAAACTGTTCCAAAGTTTTGGGGCAAACGCACGGTCACCCCTCAGCCTCGATGGAGGGACAGCCAGGAGCAGCTGGTCTGAGGATCTGAGAGATCTGGTGTTGTGAAGGGGGGCAGAGGAGCTCCGTGTAGAGCCTTCAAAACAAATAAAAGGACCTTAAACTCAGTCCGATACTTGACTGGTAACCAATGCAGGGAGGCCAGTACAGGTGTGATGCTGTCTCTCTTCTTTGTACCACTTATCAGCTGAGCAGCAGCGTTCTGCACTAGTTGCAAGCGAGACAGGGAAGACTGGCTAACACCCAGATAAAAGACGTCACAGTAGTCCAGACGAGAGGAAATCAGAGCATTTGTGTCTTCAAATCATGGAATGAGAGGAGGAGGTTTCAGTTTGGCGATGTTTCGTAGCAATAACAGCCTTTGACAACAGAGTTCATTTGTTTGTCAAATTTTAGAGCTGGAAGAAGTATCACAGCAGGAAAACTTAAATAAACAATATTTACATATTCAGAGAAACACATATTATTATTGTTCAGAGCTGCAGGTTGGTTGTTTTGTTGTTTCTGATCTGGTTTCAGTTTGACAGTCAAATCAGTTCGAGCTTCACAAACGACGACTTGTTTTATTAAACGATGCAAAAATACAAGTATGGTAAGAAATGAGGCTCAAGATATGAACATATAGTAGAAAGACAATCATAAAGTTGTAAAAGGAACACTGGAAGTGTAAGCTGTAGTTAGTAGTAGTTTATATGTACGTCTTTATTATTTATTGAGTGATTTTATTAATGATAGTTTAGGTGTTTATTGAGTTGTTTGTTTGTAGCTTGATGTCAGCTGGACAAACACCAAGAACATTCTGTAAATCTTCCACTTTATCATATGATAATTGACATTTTTAGTATTTGTATGTTATTATTTGTTTACTTGCACATTTGTTTGTTTGCACATTAATAGTACACATAAAAAAATGCACTTTTACCTCCAAATTCTCACTCAGGTAAACATGAATTCAGAGTGAACAAATGCTTGTGCAGGAAAGGTAAGAAGCTAAATGCTGAATAGATTATTATTATTATTATTATTATTATTATTATTATTATTATATTCATAATACACTTTATTTATACAGCAGTTTTTAAACAAAGGTACAGAGTGCTTTAAAACATTTCAGAACTGCAATGAGGCAAATAAAATCACACAACTAAAAAAAATATTTTAAAATGCAATATAATATCCAATTGTAATATAAGATAATAAAAAAAACAATAATAATAATAAATCAGATAAGAGATGTTGGAAATAAAACAGTGTCCTGGCATTAATAACGAAAGGTTTTGAGAAGTGATTTAACAGATGTTACCTGTAATGTTTTCATAATGTCTAAACTAAACTAAAATAATAAGCAAAGATATATATGAATATAAAACATGATATTATATATATATATATATAGACTATAATCCCTCTGCAGAGCAAACGGCAGACTTGTTACTTCTTGTGGCTGAAAGATTTTTTGTTTCTCCAGTTAAACACAAGATGGCGCTACAGACACGCAGCCGGTAATATCAGAACTTCAAACCTGAAAATTATTGGTTGTGTTGTTATTATTTGTTTTCATCAAAATAATCAGTTAACAAGAGAGTATGAAGCTGCTGTTGTGACTTATTCTGTGTATCTCCTGCACACTCTGTGGCCAAAAGTATGAAGACTGAACACTCTGTTCATGTCCACATACTTTTGGCCACGTAGCGTTGAGGACCAGCTGTTCTCAGATCGTCCACAAGGAGGCGACTTCCCTCAGTAATCAACCGTCTCATTACTGTCCAACATACACACACACACACACACACACACACACACACACACACACACACACACACACACACGCACGCACGCACGCACACACACACACACTCACAAGTCTGTTTGTTGTTGTTGTTGTTGTGCAACTGTTATCTAACGCAACACTTACAACAAAATAGAACACTGAAGAAAGACTGAGAGAGTTCATCTGGTAATTCTGTCTTTCTTAGGACTCAGAGGAGGTTTAGACTTCAGAAAGGGACAATATTTACAAAGAGTGGCAACTTTTTTATAAAGTGGGACATTTTTAGAAAGAGGACATTTTTAGAGAGTGGCAACTTTTTTATAAGGTGAGGACATTTTTAGAAAGAGGACATTTTTAGAGAGTGGCAACTTTTTTATAAAGTGGGACATTTTTAGAAAGCCGGACATTTTTTGAAAGTGAGGACATTCTTATAAAGTGGGACATTTTTAGAGAGTGGGACATTTTTAGAAAGTGGCAACTTTTTTATAAAGTGGGACATTTTTAGAGAGTGGGACATTTTTAGAAAGTGGCAACTTTTTTATAAAGTGGGACATTTTTAGAAAGTGGCAACTTTTTTATAAAGTGGGACATTTTTTAGAAAGTGGCAACTTTTTTATGAAGTGGGACATTTTTAGAAAGCCAGACATTTTTAGAAAGTGGCAACTTTTTTATAAAGTGGGACATTTTTAGAGAGTGGCAACTTTTTTATAAAGTGGGACATTTTTAGAAAGCCGGAAATTTTTAGAAAATGAGGACATTTTTACAAAGCCGGACATTTTTAGAAAGTGAGGACATTTTAAGAAAGTGGGACATTTTTAGAAAGTGGGACATTTTTAGAAAATGGCAACTTTTTTAGAAGGCCGGACATTTTTAGAAAGTGGGACATTTTTAGAAAGTGAGGACATTTTTAGAAAGTGGGACATTTTTAGAGAGTGTCAACTTTTTTATAAAGTGGGACATTTTTAGAAAGTGAGGACATTTTTAGAAAATGAGGACATTTTTACAAAGTGGGACATTTTTAGAGAGTGGCAATTTTTTTATAAAGTGGGACATTTTTAGAAAGTGACAACTTTTTTATAAAGTGGGACATTTTTAGAAAGTGACAACTTTTTTATAAAGTGGGACATTTTTATAAAGTGACAACTGTTGTATAAAGTGGGAAATTTTTATAAAGTGGCAACTTTTTTATAAAGTGGGACATTTTTATAAAGTGACAACTGTTGTATAAAGTGGGACATTTTTATAAAGTGGCAACTTTTTTATAAAGTGGGACATTTTTATAAAGTGACAACTGTTGTATAAAGTGGGACATTTTTATAAAGTGGCAACTTTTTTATAAAGTGGGACATTTTTAGAAAGTGGCAACTTTTTTATAAAATGGGACATTTTCAGAAAGTGAGGACATTTTTAAAAAGCCGGACATTTTTAGAAATTGAGGAATTTTTTAAAAAGTGAGGACATTTTTGGAAACGACTATTCAGGGTATTTTTGGGAAGAGATTTTGGAAAAGTTAAGACATTTTTAGAAAGTGTATAGTGGATCCACTATACACTTTCTAAAAATGACCCAAAAATTCCTCATGTTTCAAAATACGAGGAATTTTTGGGTAATTTTGGGAAAGTGGGGACATTTTTAAAAATGTGAGGACATTTTTGGGAAGTGATGACATTTATAGACAGTGAGGGCATTTTGGGAAAGTGAAGAGATGTTTTGGAAAGTGAAGACACTTTGGACATTTTTGGGAGATGAGGACATGTTTGCAAAGTGGAGACATCAGAGGGTTCAGACTTGGTTTTATGGTTTCAGGACATGTATTATATCACTGACAGTCCTCATAAGTAAAGAACTACAAAGAGATTAATGTCCTCACACACTGATGCACGTGCATGAATGTTTATATATATATATATATATACTGGATGATGTGTGTGTGTGTGTGTGTGTGTGTGTGTGTGTGTGTGTTTCTGTCTTTAATCCTCAATCTGGCTCTAGATTACATTTTGCTGGAAATCTCAAATAATGACATCACTGTCTAGATGTGGCTCCGCCCTCCTGATGACATCACACATTATGAGGACAGACGGAGGAGCGCACACACACACACACACACACACACATACACACACACACACACACACACACACACACTCTTAATCTCTAATAACTCCGACCGACAGCAGCGACATGGCCACATTCGTCTCAGTGAGTAAACAAATTTTATTTTAAATCATTCATTCAGTCATTTTGTAAAATATTTGTATGTTTTATTCTGATTGAAACCTTTGTTACTTTAAATAAATGTTCTCTTGATGTGACTCAGAGACGCAGCAGAGAGGAGACGATCCGTCGTCATGTTAATGTTTCCATCATTTAATAAGCAGGAAAAACTGTCAGTTCAGTTCATTCTGACACTGTTTCAGTTCCAGTGTTTTCTTGATGTCACATTAAATCAGTTTACCAGCTTTTAAGCCTCATTGATATTGGATATATATTATAGATCAGAGGTGGACACAAAAACAGCAACGCCTGTAAAATATAAAACAGACCAGTGATCAGTTGTAAATTATTTTATTTTGTCTCACAAATGGATTAAAACTGACAAACCTAAAATGATGTTTGGTAAAGCTGTTAAAGTGACACCAGTATCTTTATATTGGTCCAATTTATCAATCAATCATAAACTTCACTTGTACAGCAGCTTTTATACACGTTAAAGTGCTTTACAGACGACATACAAGCCGATAATAAACCACATATTAATATAAACAGTAAAAACAATTTGAGACATAAACTATAAAGTAGATTTATTTTAAATAAAATAATGATAAGTAAAAATAAAAACTAGATAAAACAGATTTTCAAATGTGCTTTAACAATAAAACGTCTCTGAAGCAATAAAAGATAAATAAAAATAAGACAATCAAGTAAAAACCAACAGAAACAGATGAATAATAAAAATCAAATAAATACCGTCATAAAACATTTTAATAAAACTAGGTTAATCTTTTTTTTCTGAAACAGACATTTAGATAATCGCAGGAAACTAAAACTCTCCGCTGTGACACAGAAAGATCAAAATAACAATAACAATAACAAAATATATTTAAAAACAATCATAAATATATCTCTCTATATATATTATGTTTATGTATTTATTCATGCATATTGTGTGGAATATAATCAGTTCAGTTCACTTTATTAAATAACACTTTATTCAGTAACTATTTCAGTTACAGAGCATTTTTAAAGTGTATTCATTTTTAATTTTTAACAGTGTATAAAAAGGGAAACGTTGAACAGGAAACATGAAAAAGAAAAGATGGAAACAATTTGTTGTTGTTTGAAATCAGTGATTAACAAATAGAGAAGAGAAAATAACAATTATTTCTCTTCATCATAACAAAAAATGTACATTAATAAGTGTAAAGTAACCATAAATACTTCCAGTAGTAAAAAAACATACAGTATACACTTGTACTATTCAATTCAGCCTGTACGGTGTCATTTATATTTAAAAAAAAACAGTTATAAATGTAAATATTGTTCAATAATTCACTGAACTCTGCAAACAGACATCATAACATCTGTTCTGTAATATAATTAACAAACCAGCAGTACATTTATAACATCAAAACACAATTTAAAGTCAATTTCACTTATATATTTGCAAGAAATTGAGTATTAATTTGGTTAAAGAAGCTTCTAAAAAACCAATAATTGAATATTATTATGATTGGAACAGATTTATATTGGGGTTTGAGTCTCATCGCAGCGTTTCTGTGTCAGCTGCAGTCGGAGGACGTCGAGGTCTAATTAAAGCAGAAGTAGGTCTGTGTTCTATTTAGACTGAAGCTCCTCTGAGATTCTGCTGACAGGAAACTCAACATCACATCACACGTGTCTGAATAATAAATCTGTCCTGGATTCTTCACGTCGTTCCTGCTCCTCCTCGCCGGGTTTCAGTTTCAGTTCCATCTTTTACAGGCAGCCGCTGCTTTCACTTCATCTCTGTGAAAATCAGCTCGTAGCTCGAGACTGAAACTCACTGCAGTTCAGTTCAGACTGAAAACCACAAGATACAAACATGTTCACGATGATCGCTGCAACATTTGCTCATCAAATTGTGCATCTAATCATCATCTCAAGTAACAATAATAATTAATTTTAATACCCTGTATTTATTTCTACATACATGTATCTCTGCAACTTTATACAGTTTGATATTGTTTCTACACAATTCAAGTAACGTCTTAATAAACTTATTTTCTTTGTGTTTGTTTTAGTCTGTGATTAAAAAACTACAGTGTCAGTCAGTGAAGTCAGACATGAGCCCCCTTGTGGACGTTTGTGGAATAAATTCTGGATATTTATGTCATGGATGAATTATAAGAGCTGGATACCAGACGTTCAGTCCTGTAGGAACTGCTCGCCTGGCACATTCACCAAAAAGGTTTCTAGCTTCCTGGTTTGCTTCCGTGTTGTGCGCCCCACTGAATGTGCGTAGTAGTGTTTCCCCCGCTGGCCCCGCCCACGAGTTCCCGCTCAGTCCATAGACTTTACATTGTGATGAAAGTTTTACAAACATAAAACCTCCATGGATCAAAAGTTCATAACAGAAAGAGTCATAATTGACGTTGTTTGCAGTCGAGGCGTCCTGTCAACAGTTTTACAGGCGTCTCTTTTACAGTGGTGGTCTATGGGGGAAATCCTTTTTGGGGGGGGGGGATCCGCAGGGGGATTTTTCGCTGCAATACCGCGAGTGGCCACTGGGAAAAACTGGCTGCAAGGCAATTGGCTGCGGCGCCCTATCCAGCTCTTATTACACATCCATGATTTATGTTCATCCTGAGACTAAAAAGAACACGTCTCTCCATTTTCATCTGAGAGTTTAGTTTTTTGGCGTGTAATGAACATTACAGCCTGATGGGGGCACTAGACTGGACTTCAAGTCCCTTTAAAGACCAAAATAAATCCAGTCTGCAACCTGTAACATGTAAATAACCATCAATCATTTGCTGAAACATCCATCAAAGCCATAAACTGTCAATAAAACCTTCTTCCTCTGTGTTTATACTTCAGTTTGCGACGTGTCACCACTGTCCCGTCGTGTCGTCACGGCGTGGTCTGATCTACAGAGACTCTCTGTCGGCTCTGTCCAGGAACCTGAGGGGTCCCGGGTGTCCCCACCGGCCCCCCGGCCCCCAGCTGCAGGGCCTCTGCCTCCACAACAGACACCACTGCAGACTCAACAGGTAAACACACCTGTACCTGAAACACACACATATCTGACTGAAACACACCAACACGACCTGATAATACACGATGACGCAGTAAAAAGACTGCATGAGTACTTCAATACTAACATACTGCATGTTTACTATAGTATGAAGGAGGTACCTGGTGAACTTCTTCCACCACTGGAGCAGCACTAGTAGTAGTATTTCCTTTACCAAAAAAAGACGCACTAACCGTAGTATTAGTAGGAAGATAGTAGTACTGGAGTATTGGTAGTAGCTGCAGTAATAGCAGTAGTATCAGCAGTAGCAGTGCAATGAATTACTGTAGTAGCAGTAGTAGAAGTATTAGTGATAGTAGCATCAGTAGTTGCAGCAGCAGTAATAATAGTAGTATTAGTACTGTAGTCGTGCAATAGTAGTAGTAATGTAGTAGTAGCAGAAGTAGGACTTGTAGTGGTGGTGATAGTAACAGCTGTACTAGGAGCAGTACCAGTAGGACCAGTAGCAGGACTGGTAGTAATAGTATTAGCTGTACCCAAAGTATCAGCATTAGAGGAAGTTAAAGGGAAGTATTGGTAGGAGTAATAACAGTAGTATTGCTACTGCTGCAGTACTAGTGGTAGTAGTAATTGTAGTAGAAGTAGTAGCAGTAGTAGGACTTGTGAAAGTAGTAGTGGTGGTGACAGTGATAGCTGTAGTAATTAAGTTACTGTAGTAGTATTAGTAGCAGTACTGCTATCAGCTGTGAGAGCAGTACTAGTAGTAGTACAGTAACAGGACTGATAGTAATAGTATTTGCAATACCAAAAGTAGTAGCATTAATATTAGTTACATAAGGAGAAGTATTAGCAGCAGTAGTAGTACAGTAGCAAGAAAAATAGTAGTAGTACTGCAGCAGTGGTAGTAGTAATAATAGTAATTGTTGTACCATAAATAGTAGCAGTGATATTAGTAGTAATCTTACTAGTAGTATTAGTTGTTGCAGCTGCAGAGTAACAGCAGTAATAGTAGTATTGGTAGCAGTAATAGCAGCAGTAGTAGTAGTAGTACTGTAGTAGTAGTGTAGTAGTAGTAGTAGTAGTAGTAGTAGTAGTACTGTAGTAGTACTGTAGTAGTAGTGTAGTAGTAGTAGTACTGTAGTAGTACTGTAGTAGTAGTAGTAGTACTGTAGTAGTAGTATTAGTAGTAGTAGTAAAAGCCTTCTGACCAAACAAAAATCTCTAAATACATTTTTTTCTGGAGCTTTCAACCAGATCTCACAGTTTTCATCAGTGAAATGAGTTTGTTCAGTTTTCGTTGTCCAATATCTGCTGGGGAAGAACATGAGATCCTGTTGAAAGCTCCAGAAGAAAGCTAGTGAGAGGCCCTTGAGTTGTGCTCACCTCTCTGTGTTTCTCTCCGTCCTTCTTCCTCTCAGACCTGATCTCCCAGAATCCATTGCTCTGACTCGCTCTAAGCCGTCAGACAGCATGAAGCACCTGGTCCTCGCTCACCTGAGGAAGCTGCTGACGCTAAGCCCCGCCCACGAAGGCCTCCACCTGCCGGCTGACCTCCAACCGGCCGCGGGAGAGCCGGGGGCGATGATGACGATGAGGAAGAGGAGGAGAAGGACTGAGCTAAGCTGAGCGCTGCCGGACCAGCGGAGGGCGCCAGCGGGGTCCGGTCCAAACCAGAGACCTTTAATTCTGAGGGTGACGTGAAACTCGAGCTGAGGACCGCAGGTGTTGTCATGGAAAACATTTTGATTTCCTGTTAACACCGTCCAACAGCTGCGGGAGACGACGCTCCGAATCCCTGCAGCCAGACTCCAACATCTGCTGGGAACACTGGGAGGAGCTGGGAGGCGGTGAGCTTCAGGCCCAGTTTGTTCCACAGAGCAAAGCATCACCTCCTATCAATAATCAATAACCAGAGACTGTTTATTCATAAATCACATTTAAAAACAACAGTTTACAGCAGAAACCATAAAACAACAAAATAAAGACATGAAAACCAGTTTACAACAATAAAATCATAAAATTAATAAGAAGTTGGTTTAACAACATTTCCTCAAAAACCTGTTACTGGTTTTATCTTATTGTGTTTTATATGCTGCACATTTTAGATTTTTATTATGTTTGTTTTGGTTTTTGTCTTTTGATTTTATTTCTGTATTATTATTATTATTATTATTATTATTATTATTATTATTATTATTATTATTATTATTAAATAACCATCTGGACAAAAATATTCAGATAAAAATGATTCTTTATTCTAAACCAAACAAAGATGGTTGCTTTAATCTTTTTTTGAAATTTACTTATAACTTCCATTATTAGTTTTTTATTAATGATCATTATCATTATTATAATTCTATATTATTATTTTATATTTTTTTTTATCAGTTTTTGTTTTTCAGTAACTTGAAGACTGAAATAAAGTTCAGTTCAAGATTAATTCAATAATTAAAACACATTTTTAAAGTTTATTATCAGTTATATTTGTTTATATTAAATTACAACAACAAGAAATTACAACTGGATGAAAAAACGTTTTTAAGGTGCAGCAAAGAAAACATGTTTCTATCCAATTAATCCTTGAAGGATCCTTAAAGCAGGAAGTGTTGTTGAAACACCGTCTGAGTATTTTATTCTCTGTGATGATGAAATGATGAGACACAAACTGGGATGATCAGTGTCCACAAACTTTTGGCCACATCGTAGCGTCTCAGAAGCTTCAAGTGAGAAGAATCGAAGGAGGTTTTTACAGTTAAAATATGTTTGTAAGAAGGATTTTAATTCTCACGTTTTCTGTATTTCAGTTTGAAGATCAAACTGTATTTTCTGCTCCTGGAGGACCAGAGAGTTTTCAGAGAGTTTTCAGAGAGTTTTCAGAGAGTTTTCAGAGAGTTTTCAGAGAGTTTTCAGAGGAAGTTATGAAGCTAAAAAAACAAAACTATCCTCATAAACTCAAACACTTAAAAACACTCTTGTGTCCTTTTGAAAGTCAGTGACATTTGAAAAATAAGTTAAATTCATTTCCATCATTTGCTGAGACAAGAAGACGTTTCCTCGCAGCATCGATTCATTAAGATATTTAAGCTGTTGCAGAGTATAAAATCATATTTTCTAAGCAGTCTTAATAATAGTATTATTAACAGTATTAGTAACTGTATTAATCATTTGTAATCAGAACATTATTTGCATATTTGCACTTTTTCTCTTGCTGCTTTTTAATTGTTCTCGACTGTTTTTATTGTTGTTTTGTATCTTTCTTTATTTATTATTTAGTGTATTTATTCCTCTTTTCTGCATCACGGAGCACTTTATCAACTCTGTTTTATTGACAGGAGGGCTGCAGTTTAGAAACAGGGACGTAAACTCCCTGCAGGTTACTAAACCTTTAAATTGAGAGGTAATTGTGTGCACATCCCATCCTATATTTATACCAGATGTAGGACAACAGATTCAATACAGGAAAAAAAAAAACGTGTCCTCAGTCTCAAAAACTTGATTTGACTAAAAGAAGGAAAGTTTTGACCTCATCAGGAAAATGAGATACTTTATTGTGTTAGAAGGGAAATGAGTCTCTTAGTGTTGCTACAGCTGCATGTAGAAAAATACAAGGTAATAAATATATACACATACAAAATACACAATACACTTCTCTACCCTGGTACATAGAGTTTACCCAGTTCCTGAACTAGTAAAACACAGCGACCTGTCAGTCATGTAGCAGGGTGTTTAAAAGGATAAAAACAATAAAAAAACGTTTAATAAAACAGACGTCGTGCAAAGGAGGCAAAGTCATAATTAAATAAAACCGTCAGTACTGCACATGGAACCATGTTTCACTGGGAATAAAACTAACCAACGATGGACAGATTAAAAAGTCACACTGGTCCTTTGTTCTGCAGTCTTATGCAGGGACAAACAAAGGAGAGCTGGTGACGGTTGGTTTTGCATTTACTGGCTCCACAACGTCTACCGGAGGGTAAAAGTTCATACTCAGAGTATAAAACATGTGATTGGTCCTTCAGCAGTCTGTGTGCTTGTCTGATTACAGTTTTCTCATAGATAGAAACTTCCGCTATCGCTGCTGTTTCCACCGTAATACTTACAGGAGCATCCCTGCATGAGATCATATGCTCATGGTCCCTCAACATCCTAGGGTCAATATCATCTCTTTTGTTTTGTTTTACATGACAAACAGCAAAGTGTGTACAGACACCGTGTTATATATCATTATATACTGTATAAGATTCATTCTTGTTTTCTAATAGAAGAGACACGCTGCATAACAAAACAACACTGTACAATGTTAAACACACCCAACTGACTCTAAGGAGGAAGAAATTCAACTTATCACACTACTAGAAAACATGCTAACAAATCTAAAAGCCTTTCAGATCTCATAAACATAAATAAATATCTGACAGAGGTGGAAGGGTTTATCAGAAGACCATCAGACAGTCAAAAGATATTTGACTGTAAACATGAGTTAATTCTTTATTTTGATTTTTATTTTGAATGTAGTCGAGTCAGAGACCAAAACCAAAACGTGCTGAGTGGATGGATACGCTGTTGTTTGTTAAGAATTAGTTGCGGCACTTCACTCCTCCGAGCTCCACAAACTGTTGTTTCTACATTTATGTATAGATTAAACAAAACGAGAGAAAATATGTTAGTTAGTGAGATGTAGAGATGTTGGTTGGTGTATTTTTGAGCTGTTTCCTGCTGCTGCTTCCAGTCTTTATGCTAAGCTAGGCTAACCACATCCTGACTGCAGCTCTGTGCTGAGTTCTTAAAAAATATTGAACTGTTCCTTTAAGTTAATGGTTAAAAAAGGGAAAAGAAAAAGTGCTTCTGTAAAAACAACGTAGATACACTTAATGTGCTGCTATGAATATTATTTAGATATTAGGAATATTTATTGCTTATTTCCAATGATTTGCCACTTATAGAACTGTTAAATATTGTTTTAACATCTGAAATAAATATAAAACTATCGCATCCTCTGTGTCTGTTGTCATGGTTATTGATTATTGGTTGTTTATTATTCAACAACAATATAACAACAATATATTGCATAGTTTACAGCTACTGGCAAATCTTTAAAGCATCATGGGAGCTGCAGTTGTACAGTACATACATACAGTATTCAACAAATCAAAGCATTTGACTGTTTTATGACACAGGAAATGATCAAATAGTTGCACCAATGGATGTCGATCTAACTGTGATTTTTTAATACAAGTGAAAGAAATAAAATATTGATTTTAACTTTGTGACAAACATTCATGTCCCTCAGAGGAAGAATCCTACTGACTTCTCCTCTAGCGCCACCATGAGGTTGACTTTATTGAAATATTCACATGTTCATGACCTGTAATAACTTTAGTGACTCTCAATTCTCAGTTGGTTTAAGAGCAAATACCTGCCAAACTAAAGACATTCCCATCAGGCTCAGCTGTACTTTATGTTTACTGCTAATTAACAAATGTTGGCATGCTAACACGCTAAACTAAGTTGGAAAAATTACACCTGTTAAACACAAGCAGCAACCTTCAGGGCTGGAAAATGAAGCAAACATGGAAGTGCCAAAAACTGCAGTTCCCCGAACGGCCACTTGAGGCTCCAAGAGCAGATCAATCCCCATAAACCCCCATGTTAAAATGCCAAACAGCAGAAATAAACATGTTTACTGGTACAAAAAACAGTTTTGGTCTCTACAGCTAATTTCCCAGTTCATGACAAGAGTATGATGGGTAAATTTTATATATAACTCACTCATTTAAATTTGATTAAGGCTGTAAAGTTATGCATAATTAAGGACACTGCTGCTTTGAATGACAGGTCGCTAGCCGCTAGGTGGCTTGTTTCAGCAACCAGGCTTCATTCGGCCACCTCAGCTCCACCTCTTCGCCCATTTTAGATTAGCCAGGAGTCAGACGGGGTCAAAGATGGATGGAGCCGCCCACTTTGAGCTTCAAAACCACTCTTTAGAAACCAGTGGGTGATGTTACGGTGGCTACGTGCATATTTTTTTACAGTCTGTGGTTAAACATCAACATGTTAGCATTTAGCTCAAGCACAGCCTCACTGAGCTGCTAGCATGACTGTAGACTCCGGTTTTGTTTTCTTAGATTTTCCTGGAGCTGCTTCACCATCATTCTCAATTTATTAAAATTTTATGAATCAGTGCACAGCTGCTCTGTTTCCTTTGTGCAATGCATTGTGGGACAATACTGTCCACACTTAAAATATTATTAATTTTATAAATGAATGTGAACATTTGCACATCCCTGGTCAATATCTTGTACATTTTTTTAAACTCAAGAGCTCTTTTCAGTTAGATTTTTTTTTTTTTTACTATATTTACTATATTTCATTTTCTAATTGTCTTGTGTTGTATATTTTCATGTATTTTCTCTTAACTTCTATTTTTTATTGTAATGCACAACAATACCAAGTCAAGTTCCTTGTATGTGCAAACCTACAATAAACCTGTTTCTGATTCTGATAAATAAACAAAAAATAGGGTGCTTACTGACTTGTTTGAGTATAGTCTCAGTCTTTAATGGTAATTTCTTTTGTTGCATTGTAGTATGTAATATGAAGTGTAGTATGAAATTGAGACACAGCAATCATTCTAATCTGATAATCAGAATTCATGTCTGTTTGGTTTCCCTTCATTATTGTTCATGTTTTCTCTACAGTACAAGTTGTTAGGAGCAGTTAACTTAATATTTGTCATGATGATTAAAGAAATATGTTGATTTAAGAGTTCTGTAAGTGGACTGACTGCAAACATCTCGTCCACACTTAAAGACATCTTTGTGACGTTATTTATGTAATTTGAATTACTGAAAAAAAACTGTCTTTTGTCCAATATTCTTTGCTCCATTATGTTTTTGCATAGAAATGTCCTTTTTCCATCCATGTACCTGTTAAAATTTCAACACTTTATTACTTAATAAAAACACATCATAACTCTTTTCACAGCTTCCATTTGTTCATGTCAGCAGCAGGAAATATTTGTGCTTGATTCAGCAGATACAGGCCACGATGACATCTTAATATAGAAGCTGTGGGCTGAACAATAACCTGGACCGGGGGTTATGTAAAACAGCAGGTCAAAGGTCGTCTGAGATATTAATTAGAAAGCTGTGCGGCGCCTCGTCTCCTGCTGACAGCTCACCGTTTAATCTGCTCCGTTAATGAAAAACCAGAGAGACTGGAGCTGTTTTTAACTTCAGGTCAGCAGAAAAATACCTGATATCAGTTTACACATCACACACACATCACACACACATCACACACACACACACACACACACACACACACACACTACTTGCCTAACCCTAACTTTAACCTTAAACCAAGTCTTCATCCTTAAATTTCATAATTTACATTGTGGGGACTTGTGTGTTTTGAGTCCCCACAATGTGTAAACAAGTAGTACGTCCCCTCAATGTATGTAATACAAGTATATATACACACACTGCTCTGTGCAAAAAATCCACTACTGAAGTTTTTACTCCTTGTTAAATATCTCATAATTATGATATAATAATACATTATAATAGTAGTAGTAGTAATAATTGTTAGATAATAAGTTGTAGTATAATATCTCATAAGTACAATATTTTCCTTGATTATAATAAAGCTTATCTTTCTTTCTTATTACGTACTTGATTCTGTAGGGCCTTCACCCATGATCTTCCCATGATCCCTCAGGTTTCAAGGACAAAGTACAAACAAACAAACAAATAAACAAACAAACAAACAAACAAAGACAAAGAACAGAGAACTACAGTTTTCTCGTGTTATTATTGGCAGTGGTTTACTGTAAGATTAACTTAGTTTGTTCAGTTCTTGAGTAATTACTATTTTGTAACTGGTTTATTGTAACTGGTTTATTTTCCCGCCATCGATGGTCTCTGCTCTTCCTCCATCGCTGCACGTCGGACTCGGACAGAGACGTGATCCAGCTGACGAGCCGGGACAACGGGACCGCCGACTCCGCCACGCCACCTGATGGCCCAACGCAGTTCATAAATATTATAAACCTAGTTGTAAGAAGGTTATAACTGGATTAAGATACTAATCATTTTACTACGTTTATCTCTTTATTTTGATCATTTTAATTATTTGTTAAGATGCCAAAATTTATAGTGAATCAATGAATCGGATGTTGCCATGAGGTGAGTTTAATGTAAATTAAATTTATATTTAAATAGAAATATTGATTATTTTTGATTGATCTTATCATATATACTGGGCAAAAGTTTTAGGCAGTAAAAGTAAATTGAGGATGATTTGAATAGTTTTTATTGATCAGTTAACTTGATCCAAAGTTTAATAAACAGCAGAAAGTGAATCAATATCTGCTGTGAGCAGCTTCGTCTTTAAACCAGCAGCAGTTCTCAGTGTTTCTGTCACATCTTGCCTGGACTTTGGGTGTTTTTTGGTCTTATGTTGTGTTCTGTGGGGTCTCCTGGTTTTGCACATCTGTCCAAATGCAGGGCAGGTGTGGAGGAGCACATGAACACACAAGGGAAACAGAACAAAAACCCAGAAAACAAACTCAATGCCATCTACACTAACCCATCCAAAACCAACCACAAACACAAACCCAAGCACACAACCCAACAAACTAATGATGCAGTCCTCTAAAACCCACCACCAAAATCATACAAGAAAACCCTTATGAACCGAGGGACTAAACAGACGTGCAAAACCAGGAGACCCCACAGAACACAACATAAGACCAAAAACACCCAAAGTCCAGGCAAGATGTGACAGTTTCAGGTTGTCAGCAGGTCGGTTGTTCCTGCGTCTTCTTCTTCTGCTGCTTCTGTCTCTTCATGTTAATCCCAGACTGACTCCATGATGTTGAGATCAGACACTGAAGATGGATCTTTATGACTCTGGCTGGATGTTTGTTGTCCTGCTGCAGATGATCAGACGTCTCCTGATGCTGCTGCATCATGGATCTAAACATCTAAAGGGACTAAAACATCTGCACAGTGCTGTATATTCCATATATTTTCCTAATCATGAGGAACTCTCCCTCTTTCTTTCTTTCTTTCTTTCTTTCTTTCTTTATTAAAATTGTCATGTACTGAGTCATGATGTCTTTCTCATAGTTTTGAGATATTTTCTCATATTCAGTTTCTCTTTCGTTCCGACTGTTCAGACAGAATGTGAAAGTAATTTAAAAGGTCTGAAATCTCTGGTGAGTTCAAACAATCTTACAGCCGACGTTCGTACAGTCGACACATCAAAAACAGTCAAATTCATACAAATGACACATGAGACAAACATTCACTTTCTGTCTGAACACACCTTTATAAATATGAACTCAGTCATAATAATGTGATAAAATCTCATAATGGGAAGTGAGATAGAAGTCATGACTTCAACATACGATACTAACTATCACGAACCGGCTCAGAGTCAGTGACACATGTGAATAAAGCTTCTAAAAAATATATATGTATTGTATTTAACTTAATATAAAATTGTAATAATGTCAGTCAGTTAAATCAGTCATGAATGCAACGTATGGATGAGTGAAGTATGTGGTTTGTGCAAGCAAAACAAAACAGAACCAAAGTCTAACCTGGTCTAAGCTGGTGGGAGGAAGAGAGAGGAAGACACCTGAATAATCTAAACTACTCAGGTGCAGCAGGTCGTTCCCCGACGTCCTCGCCAACCCGCCCACAAAGAGACGTCTAAGCAGAAGGCAAAGGAGACGTCACATGACTGTCAACGTTTCTAATTACTGTGTTTTTTCTTTCTTTGTTGTAAAAACTCGACATTATGTCAGAATTATAAAAACAGTTTCTTTGAGTTTCGAGACAGTTCTTCCTTTCTTTCTTTTTTTTTTTTGGTAATTCCAGTTTATTTTATTTTTTGCAACAGATACCAAAACATAATGTGGCACAAGACAACATATTACTGTAAATCAACAAGCAGGTAATAATAATAATTCCTTTCTTATACTTATAACAGATGCTAAATCATGACTCATAATGAGAAACTTTCTCAAATGTTTCTTATAGTTATTAGATTTTACTTTCTTTCTTGTAATTAATAAGTCATAATTATGAAAAAGTTTCTTGTAATTTTGAGTTTGTCAGAATAATGACAGATTCTCTCTTTCTTATAATTAGATTCTTCATCATAATTATGACATGCTATTTGATAACGATGAGAAAAAAGGAAGAATTAAAAAAATGTAAACATGTGACTAAAGGCATTTTATTTCAGACTGTAAACAAAACGACACAGAAGAGTTTATAGATTTTTGAGTAATAAATGTTGTTCTTTTATCTAGAATTGAATGTGTGACATTTGAAAAAGCCAGTTCATGTATTATTTCCCTGAAGAATATAAAGATATAAAGATAAAAAAAAAGAATAAAGGACTGTGGGGGGATGCCGGGAGGCCCCCCGCGCTGCTTTGTTAGAACAACAATGACTTTACTGTAATGAAATAATCTGTCAGGATTACGGCGGTGAACGGGGACCAGCAGGAGGGGAAACGCCACACAAATATGAAGCTGCTAATCACAGATAAGCTGTTCAAAAGGCAAAAACACACGGCGGACTGCGTCTGAGCTGATGCAGCCGCTTTCATGTGGCTCCTCCATCATCATGAGTCCGTCGGCTTTTTAACAATTATTATTCTGTTTTCCAGCCGAACTTCATTAAAAAATATCTCAGTTTTCCCTCCATAATGCTGCATTCATGGACTGTTTGATAGGATGGGAAAAAAAGCAACTTCCCAGCTCACCTGACGAGTTATGTACAATATTTATTTTATTCTTTTCACAGCTGTGATTTTTTGTTCCTCGCCTACTTCCTGTCTTTCCCAGAATGCCTTTTGATGTGTTTTCAGTACTTAACCTGTTCATATCCTGACAGTATTCCCTCGTGATTAGTCTTTATACCGAGCAGGAAGAGTCTGTTCTTTAGATTTTAAATCAATTTCAGGTTCAAATTTAAGTTTATTTGCCATTTGTGTGAAAAAAAACATCATCTGAACAATGAGATGCTGATGACGAGGCTCAATACTGCAGGCAAAAATAATTATATACAAGATTAACAGTAAAGATATAAGAAAAACTACTACAGATAAAGAGTTTTCAGTAGATAAAGGAACCAGAATATAAATATATAACTGTGTTAGATGCTATGAGTATACATTAGTTGTTTATGGAGAAAAAAACCATTGAGAACCTCAAGTTACCTCAAACAGGAGAAAACAACAGCCGAACTTATTTCACTGCATGTTATTGATTGTGAACTTTTTGATTTTATGAATTAATTTGGGTCCAATTTAACCCTCAACAGCAGCACAAACAGTTTTTGTAGTTGAAATATTTCTGTTTTTGTAAATTCTACGTCACTCATGTGTTCAGGTTGTTTTTACTGCTGTCAAATTTAACTTGAACAGTATGTTAAAGTATCAAAGTAAAAAAATACTCCATTGCATACAGAAGTATTTTTAGCAACATTATCATTCATGTGGAGTCGTGTTTCTCTTTTAGTTTCTGTTTTTACTCTCTACCAACTCCTGAGGGAAATATCTGGCTCTTTAGCTGCTAAATGCTCCACTATGTTCACCAGCTAGTCTACAGCTAACTGTGTCTGTGAGCAGGTAGGTTTTACTCTGAAAACGACGCTATGAGACGCTGAGAGTGAAGCAGAACAGTGAAGTTGCAGCCGGACAGATAAACAATGAGCTGAAACTCACTATAAAGCTCCGTAAAGCCGAGAGGAGCTGCAGAGTCTCTGTAGGTTTATCACTACGAGCCACAACCAACACATTACTCACTGTATAGATCAGACTGAGGAGCAGAGAAATATTGATTATAGCAGCTTTAAGTACAATACTTGAATAAATATGATTAGTTATCATCCACCACTGATTGTTTTATACTTGATTCTTAAAGTCCAGTTTCTGTTTTTCAATAATTCCAACATTATGAACGAAGACTCAACTTTTGACTCATAATGAAAGAAAAGAGCAGAATCAGCCAACAGTTTGGACGCCAAACTTTCCCAAAACTTTCCAAGCTTGTTTTTCCAGAGTGAGCTAATAAAGGTTTTCCTGTTAGTGATCAGTTTATTGATTAGCTGCCCAGTACATTTCCAGTTATGTTATAGGTTGGGTAATAATAATAAATATTGGTTGATATACTATATCATTATCAGATTTTAAGAACTCTCAAATATTAATATCAGTATAAACCTCAAAAATCCTGTGAATCAGTGAGGAGGAGGTTGCATATTTTCTTTTCTACGTCATCTGTTTATGAAAATACATCCTGTTTTACTGCTGAATCACTTTATTACTGGACCCGAACAAACTGACTCACTTTTTAAGTTAGTGGCTCTATCTATCTATCTATCTATCTATCTATCTATCTATCTATCTATCTATCTATCTATCTGTCTATCTATCTATCTATCTATCTATCTATCTATCTATCTATCTATCTATCTATCTATCTATCTATGAAATGATGATATGACAGATTGGACAAGTGCTGTATTCATATTATTATTATCATTTATTTTTTATTAACAGCCTAATGTCAGACAGTTACTGTCACTGAAAAATGTTTTGACTCAAAATAATGTAAAAATCTCTTACATCTTTATAAAAAAAACATATAAAGTAATTATCAATAATATATATTATTTTTACTGCTGATATCTACGGAAGCGCCTTGCAATCACCATTGAAAAAAAACATAAAATTTTATGATTTATTACCTCATAATTTTGAGATAATAAGTCATAATTTTAAGATAAGGCCTCCTTGTTTTCATTGGTGACTGCGGCGGTTTGCTTCCGTTGATATCAGTAATATCTGGTCTGTCATTACAGGATCAATAACAGTATCTGTTGTGTTATTGATAACTAGCCAGCAGCCTGAAGTCAATGAGAAAAACTCTCATGCTTTGTTACCGGTAAAGCCCCGCCCATTACACTTTCCGGCTCTGTGATTGGTGGAAGTGAAACAATTTCTGCCACGTAAGCGGAGTCCGGAGCTGTCAATCACAGAATGGGCGGGCTTTACATCTGGAGTTAATATATTCCAGGCAGTTGTAAAGTAGTGGAGGATAGAAACGTCTAAAAACAGAAGGGGAGCCGGCGGTTAGCTGACTCGGATGAGCTTTAACCTCCCGGAGGAGAGGAAGAGGAGTTTCAACTGCGTGTTCCGGAGATGGATGAAGACAACAGCGAGCAGATGAGACCTCTCCTCACATCTGTAAGTTCCCACTTTCCTCTCAAGTGTACCTGTTAGCCGGCGGCTAGCGACTCCCCCCAGCAGGATGTGAATTATCCCGGTAAAGAGCTTTGAGAACAAACCGGAGGTTTTCCTCTAAGATGTCCCGCTGTCAGAGAAAAACTACCGACACGGAATAATTAAACCTGTGTGTTAGTGACGGTTTAACTTCTCAGCCCGGCTGGAAACGACGGCTGGAAACCGTCTGCTTTTGTTTTTAAGCGACCACGTTTATGCCAGGAAGTGAAGAACCGATGCGTGCTGCTCTCCGTTAACGGAACTCCGTTATAAAATCATTCAGTTCTGAGTACGGAGGCTCCACGTAAAGTCTGTGTATGTTTTAAAATATAAGTAATACACGTATTTGAATGTTTACGAAGTAATCTTACATTCGTCATTCATCACATCCCATCAGAAGCTCTCATTTTAATCAAATATCATCTTTTCTGGCTGGTTAGCTTTACTTTCCCCTTCACGCTCTCATCCGCAGCTGCTGCTCGTCTGAGCGGCAGCGGCGCGAAGTTCAGCCGATAATCAAAGATGAAATCAAAGTTTTTAACAAAATGCGACTCTGACAAACTCGTGTTTATACGCCGAATATGAGAATAGATCCTAACGACTTAAAATAAATGTCTTAAGCTGCTGTATGAAGTATCTAGTTGTACCGGTGACCACAAAAACTTAAAAATGACAAAGAAAGTAGCGGAGTTTTGTTCAGACTGATTAAACGATCACATTAACTGTTGTGAAAGCGGCTGGAAGGACAGACTGCTGTTCAGACAACCCGCGTTTATGTCACATTTATCATCAGTTTGTTGAGTTGTTCATGAGCAAACGTGCAAAACAGAGCACGTGGAGATGTGTGTGTGTGTGTGTGTGTGTGTGTGTGTGTGTGTGTGTGTGTGTGTGTGATGTGTGTGTGATGTGTTTGTACTACATGGTGGTGTGTATTCAGGAAGAGAAGTCTGGTTTGAAGCTCCAGAGGAAACGTGCCCTTGAGCAAGGCTCTGGATCTCCACCAGCTGTCTGTTGATGCTGCTCTGTGGTTGACATTTGACCTTTTTTGGCTCGTTGGTGACGACTTTTCTCATCCGATGTAGAGAGTTTTTATTTTATGGAACCAGTTCTCATGTGTTTTGGCTGGTTCAGACATTCCTCTCATTCCCACCTGACCTGCAGGACTTTCATATGATGGCTGAGTCATGTGACCTCCCACCTCCAGTCCACTACAGTCAGGATGACGTTTATGGAGGTGAACATTGGTTATAAAGTCTTAAAACTTCATAACTAATAAAGGTTTGATTTTCTCCCGACCAGAACGGTCCTCACCATCCTGCTGGATGCTGCAGCGCGGTTACCATGGAGACAGGACATCAGTCAGTGTCGGCTTTATTGAGAACCTTCCTGAATAACAGCTGCTGACAGAAACCGTCCACAGAGGAAGTTTACCTCAACTACACACAATCGCTCACAATACAAAGTAGAGCTGCAACGATGAATTAATCAATCAATTTGTCTATTGACAGATATTTAATCACCAACTGGTTTGATTTTGAGTCAAAAAAAAAGTCCAAATTCTCTGATTGCAGCTTGTGAAATGTGAATATTTTCTGAAGATCTTTAGGAAACACTGATGCACATTTAATAGAGTAAAGCTGCAACAATTAGTAGATTAATTGAGAAGTTGATCAACAGAAAATTAAGGAAAAATATACAAACATCAGCTGGTTTGCAGCTTCTCAGATGTGATGATTTGAAACCTTCATGTGGTAGAAAACTGATTGATTGACTGTTGATCAGATAAAACACATCTGAAGGCGTCTCTTTAGGTGTTTTTCTCTATTTCCAGACATTTCATAGACTAGATATAGATTCATCGGTGTTTATTGAGAACATGATTGACAGGTGAGCACCATCATCTGCTGCTCTCATGGCCTCAGATCCTCCTTTAATCAGCTGTAACATGTTAAACTTTGATTTTCAGATTTGTGTCTCTGCAGGCGTTTTTCTCTCTCGGTCCTCCAGCTTCTTGTTCGTTGGTGTTGTTGTTGTGTGAAGCTCTGTACAATACAGCAGGCAGGAGTCTTCTGTTTAATCAGCCGCTGACTTCCTGTCTGTAGACGCTCCATGGAAACGGAGGTGAAACTTTTCACTCTGTTCATTCAAATGAGGCTCGGCTGTGAACAATGGCAGCTGTGTGGAGCTGTGAGAGCTGACGGAGCGGCTTATTGTCTGCTGCAGATGGAGTGGCAGCTCCACAATAATACGACATTTATTAGCATCTTTGATGCAAAGCAGCAGCAGCAGCAGCAGCAGCAGCAGCAGCGGCGGCAGCAGCAGGGAATCGAACCCTCAGCAACAGTTGGCTTCATCCAGTTTTACTCCCACATGTTCCTGTCGGGGTCTAGAGGAGGGTTACAGGGTTTAATGGCTTCACATAATATCATGATACTGATAACAGACTAACAGTCAATGATTAGTCAATTAATCGGCTAATAAATCAATCACCAACTATTTTGATTATTGATGAATTGTTCTGAGGTCTCAGTGTCTCCTCGAGGATTTTACACTCCTGAAGCTGCTGGTTTAGTGGGGGGGGGGGGGGGGTCTGTAAGGTCGTCTGTATCGCTGTGATAATAAATATTAACAATATTTATTTACAACACATGAATAAATGTTGATCAGTATCAGTTAAAAACAAATATGAATGTTGATCCATGTTTGTTTATAATATAACAAAATAACAAAACTGACAACGAGACTCCAGTTTGATTTATAGATGAATCAGCGTTTTGTTTCCTAATAACTGAAACTATCAGTGACTGAAGGTCATGAGGTCAACGACCTTCTAGCAGCTGAAGACATGTCAACAGAGTTATTGTGTCTTTATTAAAGATATTAACAGAACAGTGATTCATCTAGAAACATGTTTCATCCTGCTACTCTTCCTCACTTCTGTCTCCTCTTCTGCCTCCTTCAGTCACTCTGGAAACATCAAAACCTTCCTCTTTAAAAGTCTGAGTGAGCGTGAAGCAGAACGTTCACCAGCATGCTGTTAATCACAGTAACACAGAGAGAATACAGCAGTAGTCAAGCTAATGCTAACGGTCAAGCTAATGCTAACGGTCAAGCTAATGCTAACGATCAAACTAATGCTAACGATCAAGCTAATGCTAACTATCAAACTAATGCTAACGATCAAACTAATGCTAACGATCAAGCTAATGCTAACTATCAAACTAATGCTAACAATCAAACTAATGCTAACGATCAAGCTAATGCTAACTATCAAACTAATGCTAACGATCAAACTAATGCTAACGATCAAGCTAATGCTACATTAACGTTACTGTAAAGCAGCACTAGCATCACTTTAGCTGCAGAGGGTTTTTTTTCTGGCTGCTTACTTGGTTGTATTTTATCTAAATGTCATTTATGATCCAATAAAATACAAAAAACAACCAAACATAGAAAAGATAAAAAGCATAAACAAGTTTAGATGCCAGAGATTCATATAAAGGTCACTGACTGCTGGTCACATAAAGAAAACATGTCAAGACGTCACCATAATAATAATAATAATAATAATAATAATAATAATAATAATAATAATAATAATAATAATAATAATGTATCGACTAATCGAGAAAATAATCATCAGATTAATAATGTTGCAGCTGTAGATATTTGTCTTTAAAGTGTTGAGCAGCTTTTCTACGTTTCAGTTTCCCTCCACAGAGACGAGCTGCTAAACACATTAACATCCATCAACATGCTGCTGCTGCTGCTGCTGTGTTCTTCCTCTCTCGTCTCCTCCTGACTGTGATTCATCTGTTTGTCTCAACTTTTCCCAACTTTTAAACACACACAACGTTGTGTTTGTTTCTGTGCTGCTCAGAGTGAAGCAGACAGTTATCAGCTCACAGCTCGTCTGCTGAACATCAAACCTCGGCAACACTTCTGTCATCGTCGCTGAACGTCTGTCGATCGTCGTCGGTCAGATGAGCTGCAGGAGTCTGAGGCAGCAGATCTGTGGTTTAAATCCTTCTGCTGACACATTAGAATAAATCTTTATTGTCCATCAGGATAGAAAACATGAAGATGCTTTAAACATGATTCTTCTTCTATTATAATCCATATTAACACATTAATAACAAGTCTGTGGCTTCAGAGTACTGATGACTCAGTCGAGCCTCCTCTTCCTCGTCTTCTCTGTAAAACGTTGAACTGAGGACTTTTAGGGTTTACTGACTGTTCAGCAGGCGGGAAGATGAAGAGTTAAAACACTTTCAACAAGAGTTTTGTACTTTAGTTCTAAAAGAAAGTTTCTCTTGATTTCAGCCTTCAGCTGCGTTTCTTCGTCTTATGTGAGAATAAACAGTGAAGATCTTTGAGTTTTAGATGCATCCGACAGTCCAGCTGCTGCTAATCAATTAAATAATCAACAGATGAATCAATAATGAAAATAGGGCTGCAAATGATTGAATATTCTGCCAGTTATGTTTTCAATTAATCACTTAGTCTGTAAAATGTTAAGTGTTGTTGTTTTGTTCTCAATAAAATCAGATTTTTTTGATTTATTGTCACATTTGAAAAGCAGAAACCAGAGAATATTTCACCTTTTTGACAAAAACGATGATTCAATTATCAAAAATAATCAAAAAGTGATTTAATTTTCTGTCTCTAGATGAAAATAATAGTTTCAGTTCACAACTAACGATTATTTTCATTCTCATTTAATCTGACAATAATTCTCTGGATGAAACATGTAATCTATAAAATTCAGTTATTGATGTCGACGACGTCTCAGAGTCTGCGTGATGTCATCGCAGCTCTAAACTGTCTATCAGAGCTGCAACTAACCTTTATTATCATTATGGATTCTATTGATTAATCAATTGTTTGATGGTCGTTTTGATCCATAAAATATCAGAAATTGGTGAAAATGTTGATCAGTGTTTCCTAAAGAAACCAGAAAATATTCACATTAGAGAAGCTTCACCAAACAAAGACGTGCAGCTTAAAAACTGAATCAAAATGATTCATCGATCATTAAGATAGTTGATTAATTTAATAGTTGGCAACTAATCAATTGATCAACTAATCGTTGCAGCTCGAACACAAACGGAAATTCTGCAAAGTTAATAAACTGACTTTATAAACTATAAACGATTATCACCAGATGATGAAAATCATTGTTAGTTGCAGCATGGTAACCATGGTAACAGGTATGTGCGTCATTTTAAAACAGGCGTGTTGAGTTTAAAAAGTGGGTGAAACACGGCGACTGCACAGTGACACGGACTAAACACACACACACACACACACACACACACACACACACACAGCTGCGGTGCGTTCAGGCTCGTGTTGTGGTGGCGGCGTCCCCGGGTGACTCGTGATGATGTCAGCAGTCTGGTCCTCCAGCGGCTCGGCGCTCTCTGGTGGGCCGTTAAAGACTGGATCCTGTCAGGATGCAACCGAGTCTGCAGGGAAACAGAAGAAGAAGAAGAAACTGTGCAGGAAGTCGAGCTGCAGTTCGTGATCGTCTCGGTGTTGTTTAAACCATCAGAACGTTGTTTTATTTTATTAATGTGCAGAATATAAAGTCAGAACATGTATCAGAGAAACCTTGTTGAGTTATAGATTAGCAGACTAGAGCGTCACATTAACCTTGTTTTGTCCGTCAAACAGCCCAAAATATTTAATTTACAATAATATAAGCAGCAACTTCTCAATTTTAAGAACCTGGAACCATCAAACCTTAAATATCACAGCTGCTGCAGATGAATGTTCTGTTCTATTGATGAACTAATCAATGAATCGTTGCAGCTCTGCACCAGACTGATCTTTTTTAAACGTCTGCAGTACTTCCACTGTGACTCAATGAGTCTTCTTTATTTTATTTATTTGGTCGTGTTGTACATGTGAACAAACAGTGTGCAAAAAGCATCGTGGGTAGTTTATATTACACGCTTCAGGATAAGAGAGAAAAAAAAAAAACAGCCGAAGACAAACAGAGAAAAGTGGAAAGAAGGAAAAACCAGAAGAGAGAAACTAGAAACTGGAGCGTTTTCATTTATTTCTGTCATGCCCACAAAGGCTCTGATTGGCTGTGTGTGTGTTCAGTGTGTGTGTGTGTGTGTGTGTGTGTGTGTGTGTGTGTGTGTGTGTGTGTGTGTGTGTGTTCAGTGTGTGTGTGTGTGTGTCATGTGGAGGCTGTTTGCTCGCTGTATCTCATGACCCGACTCACCACTGCTATCAGATGCAGCCGGTATAAAACACCGTGTTATCCTCCTGTGGTCGCCGTGACTACAGAAACACAAAGACGCTGTCGACGGCAACAGCTGGACTGTGTGAACAGCTGGACTGACAGTAAATAACACATCGGACAGAGAGAGAGAGAGAGAGAGAGAGAGAGAGAGATGATGGACGTCTTTAACGAACAGTCAGTGATGTCAGGGTGTCTGCAGGTTTTAAAGTATCAAATTCAGTTTCCTTCAGAGTAATAAAGTCTCATATTTCATGTGTAAAGATGTTGAATGTCGTCTCTTCCTGCTGTAGACTGTAACGTTATAAACCACAGTGAAACTGGTGCGACAGCTGATGTGCTGCAGCTGCACTGATTGACTGAGACTGTATTCAGACCATCAGCCGCAGGGTCCAGAGGAGGTGTGACGGGGGGTGGGCGTGTTTATTTGTGCTCTAGAACGTAACCCTGTGAAACAATCACAAAATAACATTTTATTGATCTGATTCACCGGCCGTCTCCCTCTCTTCATTCACTCTCTAGCTCGCTCGACCGCAGCTGCGCTCTCTCTCTTTCTCTCGTCTTTTTTAAAATGAGTCGAGAAGACAGCAAAGTCTGACTTTATTTTTAACGTTATCATATGAGGATAAATGTCCTCCTGTCATGGCAGAGTTTACTACTCTGATCAGTGATCTCCAGCTGTGATTGGCCACCGCAGCCTTCAGCCGCTGTGACGTCAGGTTTCTCCAAAAGTTCCCCAGCCGCGGCCGAAACGCAGATGAATGGGAGGACTGGTTCACCGCACCGCCTGATCTGATCTGAATACGACCTAATCAATTAATCAACTCCTGGTTAGAGCATTGAACCGTTTTCTGCCTCTTATCCGAGTTCAGGTCTCATTAATTGAATTAATTACATCATTTCCCAGTTGTATAATTGTTATATGCTGCTGGAGTTCTCATAGAAATGTGATATGATGATAATAATAATAATAATAATAATAATAATAATAAATGATTGTAGTTCGTATCGTCACTGGTTTTCCAGCCTTTCATACTTCATGAAGCTGCAGAAACTCTGGATTTCCTACACTACCCAGCATGCTCTTCAGCACCTCCTGCAAAGGGTTTGAGCCTGTTGTTATGAAACATATAAACATGCATCATCATCATCATCATCATCATCATCATCATCATCATCATCATCATCATCATCAGCAGCAGCAGCAGCAGCTGCTTTGGGGGGACTTTTCCTTTTTATTTCTTTCTTGGCTGTTTCCAGACTTCCTCCTATAGAAGCTCTGCTGTAATAGAAGGATGTTGAGAACAACTTTATTCAGTCATAAACAAAGACACCCGCTGCAGCTCAACACAATCAGCTCATATTTCAGTTCTCTGCAGCAGTTTTACTCCTCGGCTCGACGCAGGCTTTGTTTTGTTCTGCAAGAAAAACACTTTTTGTTGCAAGAGGTATATTATGAAAATTGTTATTTTTCCGCCCACTTCTATTATCTGTCCTCTGTTATCAGATACATTTCCTGTGCAAGTGTTTGTTCCTCTATGTTCTGAACTCTGCCGCCTCTAGAAGACGTCACATTAACTTTAGACTCTGTCTGTACAGTACTGTTCATATTCCTTCACCGTCTCCTTTCATAATACGAACTCATAAATACGTCATCAGTTATCAATAACTGGGTGATTAATCCGTAGAGAGAGAGAGAGTATCCTTCAGGTTTTACATACAACAGGAGAACGTAACAGTTTTTATGATCTCATTCTCATCTTTTATGAGCCTCCCTGGATGTCAGCAAACAACTATTTGTTATGTAAAGATATAGATATAGAGTAATGATGACCTGAGCAGAGAATGAAGTCACACTCCCTCTCTCTGTGTTTTTTCTCCAACTTTATTAAGTAAACGAGACACATGTTTGTCTTGGTTGGAGATGTTGATGCTATAGTGCGACATCTAGTGGCTGGATGTCATGTATTGCAACTAGGGATGCACGATATTATCGGCCGATAAAAGCTCTAAAATGAAATATTGGCATCGGCCATTTCTGCTGATTATGAGAGGCCGATTTGTTGCCATCTCCTCTGCGGCTAACGCTCCGCTAGCCTCTCAGCTAACGTTAGCCTCGGCTCTCCATGTGGATCCAACCGGAGCACCGAGTCCCGGTTTGTTATTCAGGTTAAAGTGGGAAGAAGCAGCTGAGTGAAGCGCAGCCTGCGGAGGAAACACCGGGACCGTCAGGGAGAAACAGTCCGTAGAGGAGCTGCTGTGTTCGGCTGCACAGATAGGAAACACTTCAGCTGACAGGATGTTTGGAAAAAAAAAAAGTCTTCTTTTTGGTTTATAACGGCGGTTGTCAACCAGCGTATTAGGTGCATTAGCGCCACCTTCTGGTCCGGAGTGTGAACCAGAGATTAAATCCTACACATTAATCCTGTCTGTCTAATAAACTCAATGAAAACTCTACTGCTGCTCCCACTCGGCAGGTTCATTAAAGTTTTAACACTGAGCTCCTGAACTCCAGTCTTCCTCAGTTCTTCCTTCATATATTGTCTTTATTGATCATACTTAGTACAATCTATGCTGCATGTATAATAGTCTCCTCAGCCAGCTGGTAATAATATGTACATGTATCAGATATTGTGCATCCCTACCAATGACCTATTGATCTTTACAAATCATGACCCCCCTTAATATTTATTATTTAGCTACTGATATATTCTTTAATATCTTTTCCCAAGAAAGTGAAAGTGTGTCAGTGGGAGGAGAGAAGGGGGGGTCTACGGTTAGTGTTGTTGAAAGGCTACTGATTGGCCGATCTCACAGTGACTGTTATTGATATAAGTCAGTCAGAGCGTGTGTGTGTGTGTGTGTGTGTGTGTGTGTGTGTGTGTGTTGGCCGGTGTGAATTTTCCCACAGTTCCTGGTGTGTTTAGTAAACGCGGCTGCAGTCCAGATGTGGTTTCATGTGGTTTTTTCCTCTCAGCTGGTTCTCCTAATAAGGGAGCGACAGCAGAGATGGGAGGACGTGTCTCTGGTCTCCGGGGAGTCCTGAGAGCCGGTCTGACTTTATCTCGACTCTGAGTGTGTGTGAGTGTGTGTGTGTGTGTGAGTGTGTGTGAGTGTGTGTGAGTGTGTGTGTGTGTGTGTGTGTGTGTGTGTGTGTTCATTCTTATAATAGCAGAGCTTTTATTTTAAAGCCAAGCTAAAATAAAAGCTGACATTTGTCCCTCGGCTCACATTCATCATTCTGTATCAAGAGTCAAACTGAAATAAATTAATTAGCTGATTCGTCGATCAACAGAAATATCAACAATCCCTCGTTCCAACTTTTCCAACGTGAGGTTTCCTGTTCTGACGTTTATAGAGTCTAATAACGAGCTGCTGCTTTAATCAAGATGTAAATCAAATGGTCCGCAGCATCGTGTCGAACAGCTGATGAAGTTCCTGTTTTAAAGTTCAAACCTTCAACCTGTTGAAGTGCCTCTGAGCCAAACTGTGAACCCTGTGCAGCTCCAGGCCTGGTTTCCCAGAACACACTGCTTCCTGTTTCCCCCTCCTCCTCCTCAGATCAATGGTTTTATTGTCCTGCTCTGATCTGTTCTCACCGCTCAGAGCAGACTAATAAAAATGATTTGTGACTTGATTGTTTTCGCTCTTACATAAATGTGTTTGGACAGATTTTTATCTTCCAGTCGACATGAGGCGTTGAACTACCAGCAGAACGACCCGTTCTCTCACAATATTTATCAAACGACATTTATCTGACAGTCAGTTCATCTCTGTGATTGTGATGAAATTTACTTCATTCATGTTTCCTTCAGGATGAACCGTAATAACTTTGATCCTCTGACGTTTCATTGAGCGCCGTCATCTAATCCAAATAATACTAAATCTGTTGATTATTTTCTCTAGGGATGCTCAATATTGGATTTTTTGCTAATATCCGATATTTCCAACTCATTGTGGCTGATACTGATATATGTACATATTATTACCAGCTGGCTGAGGAGACTATTATACATGCAGCATAGATTGTGCTAAATATGATCAATAAAGACAATATATGAAGGAAGAACTTAGGAAGACTGGAGTTCAGGAGCTCAGCGTTAAAACTTTAATGAACCTGCCAAGTGGGAGCAGCAGTAGAGTTTTCATTGAGTTTATTAGACAGACAGGATTAATGTGAAGGATTTAATCTCTGGTCCACACTCCGGAGCAGAAGGTGGCGCTAATGCACCTGATACGCTGGTTGACAACCGCCGTTATAAACCAAAAAGAAGACTTTTTTTTCCAAACATCCTGTCATCCTGTCAGCTGAAGTGTTTCCTATCTGTGCAGCCGATCATAGTAGCAGCTCCTCTACGGACTGTTTCTCCCTGACGGTCCCGTTGTTTCCTCCGCAGGCTGCACTTCACTCAGCTGCTTCTTTCCACTTTAACCTGAATAACAAACCGGGACTCGGTGCTCCGGTTGGATCCACATGGAGAGCCGAGGCTAACGTTAGCTGGGAGGCTAGCGGAGCATTAGCCGCAGCATGGCCGGAGGGAAGCACAGCCAGCTAGCCTCCCAGCTAGAAGAAGCAGCTAAGTGAAGCGCAGCCTGCGGAGGAAACACCGGGACCGTCAGGGAGAAACAGTCCGTGGAGGGAAACACAGTCAGGAGGAGGAGAAGGCGACAAATCAGCCTCTCATAATCAGCAGATGCCGATATTTCATTTTAGAGCTTTTATCAGCCGATACCGATGACGTGCTGATAATATCGTGCATCCCTACTTTTCTCTATTTAATGGATTAGTTGATTTGGTCCATAAAACGTCGACATTTTCACTGTTTCCTAGGTGATGACATCAAACGTCTCGTTTGGTCAACAATCCAAAACTGAAGAATTATTCAGTTTATAATCTTTACATCCTGGAACCAGAGATGTTTCCTCTAAAAACGATTAATCAGCTCATAGTTGCAGCTCTGTTTTCATTTTAGACCAAACAATTAATCAATTAAATGAGAAAATAAGAGCCAAAGAATTGATAATGAAACTAAATGGTAGTTACAGCTCAGCTTGTATCGACGACTCTTCGTTCACCTCACGTTGGTCTCACGTTGGTCCCCTCAGCTTGTATCGACGACTCTTCGTTCACCTCACGTTGGTCTCACGTTGGTCTCACGTTGGTCTCACGTTGGTCTCACGTTGGTCTCATGTTTTGGAGGTCCGGACAGATTTCTAAGACGAACACAGTCTGAATGTGATTGGCTGGGACACGTCAAGCGTTTTTTTATTGCTCTTATTGTTCTCAGGCTTGTATTTATATTCTGAACGTCATGTCGTGATGATGCAGGAGGAGGTCAGCGTGGAGACTGTCTGTGAACAGACGCCCACTTTGTTCCGTTCCTGTTCTGTGGTTTTCACTGTCACTTTGAAGTTGGTCTGTCTGTTGAAGCCCTTCGTGCTTTTTTCTCGTCCGCTGCTCACATTACATACGTTTTTTTCCTCTGTTGTGGTATTTGTGCAAACAATCTACAGATATTACACGTTTCCATTACAGTAACAGAACTGTGTGAAAGTCTAGTTCCTCTTTTTTTTTTGCAGCCCTGCAGCAGTGCAGCATGTGTTCACTGATCTCTGCAGCCGCTTCAGTGCAGTTTAGTTTGCACAGCAGCGCGTCACAGAGTTTGGTCTCCAGCAGACTTCTGATAAGAGAGGAAGTTAGTTTCTTGTTCCTGTTATGATCCTCAAGTTCTGTGTCTGTTTATTCGGCCATAAAGGAGCTCAGAGGAGAGTGTTTGTAGGATTATGTTGCTGAGAGGAAGAGGAGGCTCATGAGGAGAGGATACCACAGGTATTGTTGTTGCCAAATGGAAACTTTTCATTGTTGACAGATGCAAAACCCCAAAAATGTTTACTTTAAAAATAAAAAAAGAGCTTCTGCTGCTGCTGCTGCTGCTGCTGCTGCTGATGTGCCCTTTGGCAAGTCACATTTATCCAACCTGACTCTCAGACAGACAATCAGCTGCAGTTCAAGGCTGCAACTAATTAATCCGTTAGTTGTTTGGTCTATCAAATGTCAGGAAATGGTGAAAAATGTCTTTTTGTCCCTTTTTAAAAGTGACTCAAAACAATTAATTAAGATAATCAATTAACGGACTTCTTTATGCAGCTTTACCTCAGTTAATTACCAGGATTAAAGCCACCCAGGAAGTCAGAGTTTATTCTAGATATAATAATAATAAGCAGAAAGAAAAATAAATGAGAGAAAAATGTCATAGATCTAGTAGAGAGAGCTGCTCTGCTGAAGGTTGAAACATGTTCAGACTCACAGCTGGAACACAGTGTTCACATGTGAAGCTGCTGTTTGACACGATGGATCATGTGACCACACGACGGATCACAGACTGGGTACGTTGAGTAAAAATCAATATAAAAAATAAAATATTTTAAAAGTCAGTCAGCGGGCGTCTGAGCACTGTGCGGGGGACTATTTCTCACTGGGTGGATGGATACACTGTTTGTTAGAAATAGTTCTGATTTTAAAATAATTCAACAGCTGGTGAGAGACTCATAATGAACACAAAGTTCAGGACCTGGTAGTGGACTGGATGCGAATGGAAACATGCTGGGTGATTCCAGCAGCAGCAGCAGCTGTGACAGTGAGGACTTTCTTGTAAAATAAAGGAGTTAGTTTCCGAGTCTGACCTGCTCTGTTTGTCTTTTTTCCTGCTCAGTTATGTGGATGATGACACGTTCAAGCAGGAGCCCCGCCTCCTGTGTTTTCAGTTTTTTTGTTTTTTTTTTTTCTTGCTGTGTTTGCAGACTTCCAGGCCCTCCGGTCGCTCTGACAGGCGCTCAGTGAAGCAACACGCTCAGCTATAAATACCTGAATCATAGCCGAGGCTGCTGGCAGCTCAGCGTCTGTATTTACTTACTGAACCTGAGACGTCTCGCAGATCCACACACACACACCACTGTTTATATCCCAGCTGCGGGCAGAAGAGCTGCTGGATTTATCTTTTCTACTTCAAGAAGGAAGTTAACTCGCTCTTGTTTTGGAAGGTTTTTTCTGTTTTTTCACTGCGTGCTTCTTGGCGTCTGAGGAGAGTTGGTTTGACACGCTGGCCTGTGTTTCTGGGACGGAGCAGCTATGGGAGACTTCTGGGGTGATATAGTCAGTCAGCGGGTGGCCAGAGCGATGTCACTGGTATGTATCTTGCTGTTCTTGGGTTTTACGTGAACAGTTTGTGGTTTTGGGGCCCCTCGCGGTGGCTTCGCTGCACGTAACAGACTGTTTTGTGGTGATAACTGCAGACTGTATCATCAAAGCATTTTTAGAAAAAAAGAGACAAATAAACAGGAAAAGAGATCAGATGTGAAGCCACATGTACATCATCAAGGCTGCCTCAACATTCACAGTCTAACATGTAATTAATATAGATTTTAACTGCATTTGTTTAATCCATGCAATCGTTAGTCAGGTCAGTTTCATGTATGAAGCTGCAAAATCATTAATGTAGAACTGCAATAACAATTAAGTTTTCAGCAACTATTTTATGGATAAATAGTTTTAGATTAATTGGTTCTAGTGTCTCTATAAACTGAATATAATAGCGATAAATGAAAATGCAAAGACTCATCAGTGAATTTTCGCACTTTCCCTAAAAAACAAACAAACAAACAAACAAAAAAGAAACAATTAGGGCTGCTACTAACAATTATTTTCATTATCAACTCATCTCTTCATTATTTTCTCTATTAATCAATCAGTTTCATCAACACTAAGGCTCTTCAACTGTCCACAACCAAAGAGATTCAGTTTATTATCACAGCAGACTAAAGAAACCAGCAAATATTCACATCTGACAAACTGTTATAGGAGTATTATGACAAGTTTTAGTTGACTAACGGTTTCAGCTCCACAAACAATTGTTGCTGATTGATTTTCTGTTGATGGAGTTTTCAGTGAATCATGCTCAATACAACATACGACCTTCAACCCTCACAGAGACGGAGAAAAACAGTAAGGAGGAAAAGGATAATAAGTGCACGTTGAGACTAAATCTGAAATCTGATCTTCAAGTCAGAATAATCTTTATATTTCTGCGGGACAGTTTTTATTTTTAGGAGCCTAAAACTAGACGTCGTCGTCTTCTCTGATGCTTTCCTTCTCGTATCACTGCCGTCTTTATTTTGTGAATGAATGTCAACACGTACAGGCTGCAGGTCTCACTCGGCATCAGAGAGTTTCTTAAATACGTATTGATTGATATTTTAGCTGCAGTTAACTGTTGAGTGTGATGTTGCTTCTACTCGTGCACTTTCTGACTCTGCAGAGTGAGTTTCAGTTTGTGCTGCTGCTGCTGTGGGTTTCTGCAGAGCGAAGTGCAAATCAAGATAGAAGCACATCAGGAAATATTTCATTTGGTTTATAGTCAACGAGTTAGTTAAATAATCAGAATAATGTTTGTTCTGTCAGAGGCTGCAGCTAAACAAAATGACTGTGTTAGTGTCTGTAGCTGTGTCAGTGATCCAGTCTCTGTATGTGGCTCATTGTTCAGCTACAAATAACGATTATTTTCATTATTGATTAATCTGCAGTTATGTTTTGGATTAATCAATTATTTATTTGGCCCATAAAATGTTAGAAAATAGTGAAAAATGTGGATCAGTGTTTCCCAAAGTCAAAGATGACGTCCTCAAATGTCAAATGTTTTGTCCACAAACCAGAGATCTTCAGTTTATTATCATAGAGACTAAAGAAACCAGAAAATATTCACATTTAAGAAGCTGGAATCAGAGAGAGACAGGATGTCATTCACACAGAGGAGAGAGAGACGGGACATCATTCACACAGGACAGAGAGAGAGAGACGGGACATCATTCACACAGGACAGAAAGAGAGAGACAGGATGTCATTCACACAGGACAGAGAGAGAGAGACGGGACATCATTCACACAGGACAGAAAGAGAGAGACAGGATGTCATTCACACAGGACAGAGAGAGAGAGACGGGACATCATTCACACAGGACAGAAAGAGAGAGACAGGATGTCATTCACACAGGACAGAGAGAGAGAGACGGGACATCATTCACACAGAGGAGAGAGAGATGGGACATCATTCACACAGGACAGAGAGAGAGAGACAGGACATCATTCACACAGGACAGAGAGAGAGAGACAGGACATCATTCACACAGAGGAGAGAGAGACGGGACATCATTCACACAGGACAGAGAGAGAGAGACGGGACGTCATTCACACAGGACAGAGAGAGAGACAGGACGTCATTCACACAGGACAGAAAGAGAGAGACAGGATGTCATTCACACAGGACAGAGAGAGAGAGACGGGACATCATTCACACAGAGGAGAGAGAGAGACGGGACATCATTCACACAGGACAGAGAGAGAGACAGGACGTCATTCACACAGGACAGAAAGAGAGAGACAGGATGTCATTCACACAGGACAGAAAGAGAGAGACAGGACATCATTCACACAGGACAGAGAGAGAGAGACAGGACATCATTCACACAGAGGAGAGAGAGACGGGACATCATTCACACAGGACAGAGGGAGAGATGGGACATCATTCACACAGGACAGAGAGAGAGACAGGACATCATTCACACAGGACAGAGCGAGAGAGACAGGATATCATTCACACAGGACAGAGCGAGAGAGACAGGACATCTTTCACACAGGACAGAGAGAGAGAGACAGGACATCATTCACACAGGACAGAGAGAGAGACAGGACATCATTCACACAGGAAAGAGAGAGAGAGACAGGACATCATTCACACAGGACAGAGAGAGAGAGACAGGACATCATTCACACAGAGGAGAGAGAGACGGGACATCATTCACACAGGACAGAGAGAGAGAGACGGGACGTCATTCACACAGGACAGAGAGAGAGACAGGACGTCATTCACACAGGACAGAAAGAGAGAGACAGGATGTCATTCACACAGGACAGAGAGAGAGACAGGACGTCATTCACACAGGACAGAAAGAGAGAGACAGGATGTCATTCACACAGGACAGAGAGAGAGAGACGGGACATCATTCACACAGAGGAGAGAGAGAGACGGGACATCATTCACACAGGACAGAGAGAGAGACAGGACGTCATTCACACAGGACAGAAAGAGAGAGACAGGATATCATTCACACAGGACAGAGCGAGAGAGACAGGACATCTTTCACACAGGACAGAGAGAGAGAGACAGGACATCATTCACACAGGACAGAGAGAGAGACAGGACATCATTCACACAGGAAAGAGAGAGAGAGACAGGACATCATTCACACAGGACAGAGAGAGAGAGACAGGACATCATTCACACAGAGGAGAGAGAGACGGGACATCATTCACACAGGACAGAGAGAGAGAGACGGGACGTCATTCACACAGGACAGAGAGAGAGACAGGACGTCATTCACACAGGACAGAAAGAGAGAGACAGGATGTCATTCACACAGGACAGAGAGAGAGAGACGGGACATCATTCACACAGAGGAGAGAGAGATGGGACATCATTCACACAGGACAGAGAGAGAGAGACAGGACATCATTCACACAGGACAGAGAGAGAGAGACAGGACATCATTCACACAGAGGAGAGAGAGACGGGACATCATTCACACAGGACAGAGAGAGAGAGACGGGACGTCATTCACACAGGACAGAGAGAGAGACAGGACGTCATTCACACAGGACAGAAAGAGAGAGACAGGATGTCATTCACACAGGACAGAGAGAGAGAGACGGGACATCATTCACACAGAGGAGAGAGAGAGACGGGACATCATTCACACAGGACAGAGAGAGAGACAGGACGTCATTCACACAGGACAGAAAGAGAGAGACAGGATGTCATTCACACAGGACAGAAAGAGAGAGACAGGACATCATTCACACAGGACAGAGAGAGAGAGACAGGACATCATTCACACAGAGGAGAGAGAGACGGGACATCATTCACACAGGACAGAGGGAGAGATGGGACATCATTCACACAGGACAGAGAGAGAGACAGGACATCATTCACACAGGACAGAGCGAGAGAGACAGGATATCATTCACACAGGACAGAGCGAGAGAGACAGGACATCTTTCACACAGGACAGAGAGAGAGAGACAGGACATCATTCACACAGGACAGAGAGAGAGACAGGACATCATTCACACAGGACAGAGAGAGAGAGACAGGACATCATTCACACAGGACAGAGAGAGAGAGACAGGATATCATTCACACAGGACAGAGCGAGAGACAGGACGTCATTCACACAGGACAGAGCGAGAGACAGGACGTCATTCACACAGGACAGAGAGAGACAGACAGGATATCATTCACACAGGACAGAGAGAGACAGGACGTCATTCACACAGGACAGAGAGAGACAGACACGATATCATTCACACAGGACAGAGACAGACAGGACATCATTCACACAGGACAAAGAGAGAGACAGGATATCATTCACACAGGACAAAGAGAGAGAGAGACAGGATATCATTAACACAGGACAGAGAGAGAGACAGGACATCATTCACACAGGACAGAGAGAGACAGACAGGACATCATTCACACAGGACAGAGAGAGAGAGAGACAGGACATCATTCACACAGGACAGAGAGAGAGACAGGACGTCATTCACACAGGACAGAGAGAGACAGGACATCATTCACACAGGACAAAGAGAGAGACAGGATATCATTCACACAGGACAAAGAGAGAGACAGGATATCATTCACACAGGACAGAGAGAGAGACAGGATATCATTCACACAGGACAAAGAGAGAGACAGGACATCATTCACACAGGACAAAGAGAGAGACAGGATATCATTCACACAGGACAGAGAGAGAGACAGGACATCATTCACACAGGACAGACAGAGAGAGACAGGACATCATTAACACAGCTTGGACGCTCGTGTGCTTATAGAGAGATACAGTGGTTACCAGAACAGATGCAATAATCAATAATCTCGTTGGACGGACAAACAAGGTTTTTAATTTACAAAGTTTAATAAACTCATTGAGACTGAGATCCCCCCCCCCCCACACACACACACACACACACATGCAGGACAAGGTCATGAAATACTAATTAAACTAATTAAAGGTTGAGGCAGAAAGACGAGTATTAAGTTCAGCTTTAAAGGAGTCAGCAGACTCGGCAGAACGAGGTCCTGCTGACAGACAGCAGAGAGCTGCTGATGGAACATCAGGTTGAAGGTCAGACAGGTATGACGAGGCTCCTTAAAGTCTGATCTAACATACGTAGGAAACCAGTGAACGAGACTAGAATTGATGCAATAAGATCAAATGTTCTTGTTTTAGTTGAGATTGTAGCTGCAGCATCTGAAGACGTGAAGCACCAGCAGGTATCAGAGCAGAAAACACATTACAGTCATCAAGTCTGGATGAAACAAAGACGTTTCTTTGATGTGCTCAGACCAGATCCTGTCATCTCACCATGGTTACTGTACCATCCAGACACATGACTTCACTTATTTCACCCCCCATGACCTTCAGTCTGTCTCACTGGAGCTTCAACCGAGATGTTGAAGTTTGGGTCTTTGTGGTCGTGATTTAAAAAAAAAAAAAAAAAAAAAAAACATGGTGAAGTTTTAAAAACTCCAAAACTGAATCATATTTTGCATGTAAAGTGCAGAATATTTAAGAGCTGAACTGTGGACTGAAGCAGAAGCAGCCACATATCTCTACTTCCTGTTGCGTTGGTTCGTATGATAACAGACTCTGTGATGACAGGAAGGGAGCGATCCTCTGAGCTGTGTGTCCAACAGAGTGTAAAATCTATATTTAACCCCCATGAACCGGATGGATCTGTCACTCCGCTCTGCTTGGAGGCCTCTCACAGCTTATTTGGACCTGGACGACACTTCAGTCATCTACACTTTCACGACATCATCAGAATGCGTCCGGCGGTTCATCGTGGCAGAGTAGAGAGAAAGAGGAGGAGCCTCCGGTAGCCGCCGCTGTACTCTGCAGTAAAAGCACCGATACAGCAGTATAAAAATACTCTGTTACAAGTACAAGTCCTGCATGTAAAAATCCTACCACAGTAAAAGTACATAAATATTATGTCCAGTGGTTCCCAACCTAGGGGTCGGGGCCCCTCCAAAGGGTCAGCAGATAAATCTGATGATTAATGGGAGAGGAAAGAAGAAAAAACAAAGTTCTTTTTCTCTAATCTTTGATTTTTGCTGAAATATTGGATCATTTGAACATTTATTGAAATGAAAGCATGTGAGAAGTTTAGAGGGAAAAATCACATGATTCATGCACGTCAACATTTATTCACTCAGTGTGTTGACTTTTGATTTTTATCTGCTCAGCTACTGTTACACCTCAGACAGGAAACAAGTGTTCTTAACATCTGGTGTTTTCACTACAGTAGAAAATGTTCATAAAAACCTCAATCTGTTTGTTTTGGTAAAAACTTAAACTGTCATCAGATTCATAATCTTTTTTTTACTTTTTCTCTTTTGTGTTACAGCTTCTGTTTTTGACATTTAAATTTTTAATTGACATGTTTCTGAAATGAATGTATCTTTAAAAAGCTTGATAACAACCAATCAATCAATCAAGCTTTATTTGTAGTGCAGTTCACAGATGACTGACGAGCTGATAATAAGACAGTAAAACTGTTTAAGACATTAATGCACATGAGGAGCAAAAATTATGAAAATGTCATAAAATAAAAAAATGTAAAAGTTATAATAATACAATCTGTGAAATAAAAACTAGATGAAGTGGATATAAGAGTGTGCATTAGTGTCTCTGTGTGATTAAAAGCAGATTTAGTAACAAATCCCACATGAGACCAGACTGAGGTTTCCTGCTGGTCGCTCGGGGGGGAAAATCCGACGTAATTTACTGTCCAGTTTCTCCGTCTGAGCTTTTACAACCTGTCACCAAAGTTTCAGACGTTATCGAGGAGAAAAATGTAACTTTAATGTGTTTTTAATGTTAATTCTGACGTCTGATTTTCATCCTGAATCACAAGCAGCTGAAACATCCAGTCGGTTAAATGTATGAAGTGACGGATTAAAGTGTGTGATGTGAGTTTACACAGTTTCAGTGACGGATTAAATGTGTTCAGTCAGGGGTGTGTGTGTGTGTGTGTGTGTGTGTGTGTGTGTGTGTGTGTGTGTGTGTGTCAGTGTGTGTCAGTGTGTGTGTCAGCATGCTGCTGTACAAACAGACAGCAGGCTTTAAGTGCAGTTTCACAGCTGAGTTACAACCAACCAGCATGGAGCTTCACTTCCTGTCTGACACACGCCGAGACTGGAGCGCTGTGTGTGTGTGTGTGTGTGTGTGTGTGTGTGTGTGTATATATGTATGTGTGTGTGTGTGTGTGTGTGTGTGTGTATATGTATAAGTGTGTGTGTGTATAAGAACAAAAGAGGAAACAAAGTTATAACAACACAAATAAAATGATGATGCAGGAAGCTGTTTACTCTCAATCAACTTCCTGTTGACTTCAGCGGCGACACTTTGACTCACGGCGATCCTGTCGGCTGTGAGACGGACAGACTGAGTGTCACAGTTTAGGAAAAATCAATATTTCAGGAGGAATATGATGATTATTATGATGGAAACAGAAAACCAGACGCACATAGTGACAGAAACTAAAACCAGAGTTTGATTCTGTCTGTTAACAGTTCAGTTGGTGTGTTTTCTATGATGGATACCACAGCCGCTGGCCAGTATAACCAGTTATAACTGAACGTGCTGGTATTGAACTGTTCGCATTTCCATCTGTTTAACAGCAGGAACTGTTCTGTTAGTAAACGGACTTGATGGCGTTTTGTTGGCGAGAGGCCGAGAGCTGCAACGATCAGCTGATTAATAGATCAGCTGCCAACCGTTGAATTGATCTGCAACTATTCTGATCATCGATTGATTGTTTTGAGTTATTTTTTAAGAAAAAAAAACATCCAAATTCTCTGATTGCAGCGTCTGAAATGTGAATATTTTCTGGTTTCTTTCGTCTCTGTGACATTTTATGGACCAAACAACTAATTGATTAATCGAGAAGACAGTCGACAGATTAATTGATAATGAAAATAATGGTTAGTTGTGGCTCTAATAGCCTCCCCAACCTGTCTGGTATCATCCTTTTATACTTATCTCATACAGACAAAGAATAATGTTACTAGAAAGCAGACGAGGTCAGTAGCGTCGTACACGTCCAACAAGAAATGATCCTGCTGACTCGTCTTACTCTCTAATCCATGAGGTTCAAAGTCGGCTGCTTTGGTTCTGCTGTTAATGTCTAAACTTCCCGCCTTCTTAAAATAATTGTAAAAACCTGCTGACAGTGTCTGTGAAGGTTCAGCACCATGAACACACTAAATAATTACTGTGTGTGTGGTCAGTCAGCTGATTAATGAATAAATATTAGTTTAGTGTGTTTGAGTAGCTGCTTTATGTCAAATTAAAACCTTATCTTATTGATTTACCTGTTGGTGTTTGCATGTGTGCTGCAGGGGAACGATGACGAGGCGGTGCTGGACCGCGGGAAGACCAGCTCCACCCTCTACACTAACTTTGAGAAGGAAGAGCTGGAGAGTGAGTCAACACACACACACACACACACACACACACACACACACACACTTCTGTCTGTATTTACAATCAAACAGAGAGTAGCAGAGATGATTCAGCCCGTATTTATTCTCCTCTTTACATGAGTCACTCAGCTGTGGACACTTTTCAACATGAACGAGTATAAAAAGCCAGAAGACTCATCGTGTCTGAGAGGAACTGACACTCCTTTTGATTCATTCATGATTTCTCATTTGTATTTATTTCTATCAGAAGCAGGAATATTAATATTTGTGTGTAAACTGTATATTAGAGGAAGTGGTGGGTGAACTGTTATGTGTCATATTGCAGTTCAGTGGACAGTGACTGGTTTGGCTCACAGTGTACTGGTTTAAGAGACTCAAGATAATGATTCCTTTTCTTTTCAATCAATCAAGAATGGATTCTGAATCGAATCGGACACCAAGAATTGAATTGTAAGATTCCCAAAGATTCCCAAAGATCCTCAAAGATTCTCAAAGATTCTCAAAGATTCTCAAAGATTCTCAAAGATCCCCAAAGATCCCCAAAGATCCCCAAAGATCCCCAAAGATTCTCAAAGATCCCCAAAGATCCCCAAAGATTCTCAAAGATTCTCAAAGATCCCCAAAGATTCCTCAAAGATTCTCAAAGATTCTCAAAGATTCTCAAAGATTCTCAAAGATCCCCAAAGATTCCTCAAAGATTCTCAAAGATTCTCAAAGATTCTCAAAGATTCTCAAAGATCCCCAAAGATCCCCAAAGATCCCCAAAGATTCCTAAAGATTCCTAAAGATTCCCGGCCCTAATTAGACTAGTAACCATGAACTGAAACGTCCTGGAGACGTCGGTGTGTCACTAACTGTGTTATTTCTGTTGCTGTAGCAGAACAACGTTGTTTTCTGGGTTATTTCTGATTCAGTATTTAAAGTAAAAGTTGAGGAAATAATTGATTATTTATTCTAATCACACTCATCACACTTCTGCTTAAGATGCACCCAAATTCTTATGGATTTGTTAGAAGCCACTTTTATTGATTTATTTATTTTTTTTATCAAAACCAAGTAATAAAGTGCTTCAACAATAAAAAGTGCTAAAGAATAAAGATCAGAGGGTTTTCTGTTTGTGTCGTCTGTGCCGTGTTGTGACTGTATTTCCTCCGTCAGGTCACAGGGCGGTGTACGTCGGCGTTCACGTCCCTCTGGGTCGACAGAGCCGGCGGCGGCACCGTCACCGAGGACACAGACATCACCGGAAACGACGGGACCGCTCGGACCGGGAGGACGGACGAGAGTCGCCGACATACGGTTGGTCACGGTGTTTGTTTACACACATTCACACACGTTGACATCATGAAACGACGATACGATGAAGAGTTTGTCGCCGTTTTCGCTGCAGACACGCCGTCTCAGAGAGTCCAGTTCATCCTCGGCACGGAGGACGACGACGAGGAGCACATCCCCCACGACCTGTTCACCGAGCTGGACGAGATCGCCTTCAGAGACGGAGACATGCAGGAGTGGAAGGAGACCGCCAGGCGAGGACACGCTCCATGTTCTATTACATACAAACAGAGTTTTACTTCCTCTCGTTCTGGTTCGCTTTGTAAATCCCTTCAAACGTTATTTTTATTTATAATAATGCTCCACAGTTGTTTGATTGATCCAAGATGATCCTTACGCCATTTCACATGTTTAAAATAACACCACACACCACTTTAATTACAATAACACACCACTCTGCTTTCAACACTGATCCGTTGTTCTTCGTGCAGGATTAGTTTTTATTTATTCAGGATTTATAACTCAGTGTTGATGTTTTATCTTCCTCCAGGAGTCTTTGTATCAAATTGTTGCAGAAAAAGGTACCAGAGCAAAAAACTCTCTCTTGAAAATAAAAAGGGAGTCAGAGGTTCTTTAATGCCGGCAAAAAAGGGGAGCAAGTAGCACTTTTACAAAGAACCAAATCGCTCCAAAGGTTTTTTCTTTGGGGCATTGTTTTTATGCCCTTGGGTCGGCTTAGGTCACACCTTATCATCCACCCTCCCTAATTTTTGACCAATTATTATGTTACTTTTATCTCCGTCACTCGTTGTTGGTCAAAACTCTTCAAAACAGGTTTTTGAGGTGTTTGAGGATATGTACTGGCATATTCAATTCTGCCTGATTATATCCAATTTTTATATATAAGTATTGGGAATCATTTTACACCATTATTGCCAAGTTGTCTTCTGGCCTTTTTTATTTTTTTGTAAGTTATTCTAGTCATTTTACACCCTTATTTCTTGATCTCCTCCAGAGAGTATGTTTGAAAGGTGAAGACTTTAGCAAACCCAAGCAAAGTGACATGTAATACAAACACACTCAAATTTCTCCAGTGTATGATTATGATTCTTCTACCGTGCCTCTATACGTACAGTGTGATTAAATATGGTTCATGAGATTATAACTACACCAATACAAATTGTATCACACTAGCCCTTATTGCTTATAAACTTATAAAATCAATCTGCATAGCTTAATATTGTCTTTAAGCACACCAATGACTTTTAATGAAAATACACCACAGAGTCTTTGTCAGCTTTTGAACAACTTTCCTTATAAATCCAGTAGATATTTCATCATAACACCTGGACAACTGCTAACTACCAGCAAAAATAATGTTTACTTTGAGTGTGACTATGTGACAAGTGGATTCTGTTTTAATGGAAGTATTTAATGTTTTATAATCAGGGTCTGTGCAGTTAATGGATCTAGAAGTGAGTTTATTATATGGCTACACATAGACTGATTGTGACAAGTTATATTTGTACAATCTGAGACACTTGCTAAGAAAAAACATTTGATGCTTTATACAACTGCGCACTAGTATGTTAAGATAACTGTGTTTTGTGTTCAGGTGGCTGAAGTTCGAGGAGGACGTGGAGGACGGCGGCGAGCGTTGGAGTAAACCGTACGTGGCCACGTTGTCCCTGCACAGCCTGTTTGAGCTGCGCTCCTGCATCATGAACGGCACCGTGCTGCTGGACATGAGGGCCAACACCATCGAGGAGATCGCAGGTCAGCACGCTAAACCGACGCTGCGTTCACTGTCCAGATGGATGGTCAGATACTGGAGGAGGCCATCAGCTCGTTTGTAGGCTGTGCAGAGGAACCTGCTGCCTCTACGTGTTTAGTCAAAGATGTATTCTGGTCCTGAAGCATTTACAGCTTTATAGACCAGCAGCAGAGACCTGAGAACTGCTGTGATGTGTTCAGATTCTTTGTTTTTGTTGAAACTCTGCAGCAGCAGCATCCTGGATGAGATGAAGAGTTTTTCTTTTGGGAGACCTGAGGAGAGACGGCTACAGTGATTTAATCTGTCTTGAGTTCATGATTACACCGAGATTTTCAACCGTGTTCTTGGTTTTCAAAGGCAGAGTGGAGTTTTTTCTGTTCAGTTTAAGGAAATTAAGAAACATCTGAGCTTTGATTTCATTGCACATGCAGAGAGAATCTATGAGTCTACAGAGTGAAGTAAATTTAGGTATCGTCTGCAAATTATGATTGTTGATATTATTGTTTTGCATAATTTGGCCAAACTGAAGCATGTATATGTTAAATTAAACAGGCCCTAGGATTGAGCCTTGGGGAACTCCAGAGTGGATAAATCTGAAAAACGCTGGCCTTGTACTTTAGTGAGGATGACAAGAACTGAGGTTGAGAAAAAAGAAATAAGTTGAGTGTCAGTTAAGTAAAAAACACAACTTCGTTTGTCCTCTTACCTGTTCTGTCATCACTCTTTTTAAAATAACACAATAGAGCTGTTCGTCAAACTATATTTATTTTGATTTCACCAGACGTCATGATCATAAAATAGTAATTCAAGCTGCATGTCAAGGCAGCACAGCAGGAGTTACTGACAGTAATGTAAATTTGGGTGTCATCTGCATAATTATGAATCATTTTATTGTAACTAGATCTATCAGAGACATGTTGGCAGTTTCTTCAAGCTTTTGGTTTTACTTTAAAACTGTGCCAGCTGATTGATCAGCTGCATGATCTAGACTGATGATGCCACCTGGTATCTGTAAGCTGTTTCCTGAAGAAACTGCCACCATGCCTCTGTCCTTTTTGTTGAGTAACTTTACTCTTATATGCTCTAATTTTATTGTGTTGCACAATAATGTGATGTAATTGAAGCATGTTAAATAAAACAGGCCCTAGGATTGAGCCTTGGGGAACTCCACATGTCAAGTTAAGAAAAAATATCTCCTAATTTGAGACATTTCACATTTACAGTTTTTCATTCGGCGGACTCTTTAATCCAAAGTGATTTACAAGTGAGGCGTTTGAGGACAGTGAGCGATGGTACAAGTGTAATGAGAATATGCATTTATTTAATATATATACTGTAATTATTAAAGTAAGAAACAACTGGAAGTAGATAAGAAATACCATAAACAACAAGAAAGAAGTGCAATAATCAACAAAGTGTTGAGTTTTCATGTGTTTCTTGAACGCACCGTGCTCAGCAGACTTTACTGAGGACTGGTCCCAGTACTGTGGATGGTCTGAAATCCAGAATGAAAGTTGTCAAAGTGGCTGCAGTGATTTAAAATGTGATTAACTGATCAGTAATTAGTGTAAATCCCCTTCACTTGCAGACATGGTGATCGACAGCATGCTGGCGTCGGGTCAGATGGAGGAGGGCGTGCAAGACAAAGTGCGAGAGGCCATGTTGAGGCGTCATCACCATCAGAACGAGAAGAAGCTGAGCAACCGCATCCCGCTGGTCCGATCCTTCGCAGACATAGGCAAGAAACACTCCGACCCACATTTACTGGAACGCAACGGTGAGGCCGCAGCGCCGTCGTCATCCTCAGTTTCATTTACCTTCATTTAACACATTTCACCTGGATGTGGTTCTTCATCCACCGAGTGGACGATGTCGTTCTCTGGATTAATCAATCTGTCCAGTAAATCTGCATTTTGACACATCGTGACCTTGGAATTATACGTATATATGTGGTTCTATCTAAATAAAACCACCAATCAATAACTTAATTATTGAAGAGAGTTATGATATAAGATATTTGGGCACAAATAACAATTGAATATATATTTAATTTAGTAAAGTATTTCAGAAATTGTACTTCAGTACAACACCTGAGTAAATGTACTTAGTTACTTTCCACCATCAGAGTTCAAGTTAATCATCCTGATTGATAACAGAGAGACATGGTGATGGGTCTTTGATTGGTGTATGGCGTTGTGTTGGCATGGTAACGAGCTCCATATCATTTTCTGTATTGACGTGATGGAGGGCTGTAACTTGAGTTTGTCTCTTCAGTGTTACAGGTTTGTTGTTGTTGGGTTTTATTCCACTAAACCTGAGTGAACGCTGCTCGTTTCTCAGCTTTTACACGCCTGATGTGATGAGTTATTGTTGAATATTTACTCGGAGTCTGTTAGCTTGTCGTCGTCGTCAGCAGTAGTTCGGTCTGTTTCCTGTCAGTCAGCACTAACCTGAACTTCGCCTGCTGAGGCGGCGAGTTAATAACCGACTAACACCAGCTGATCAGTCAGATTTTTAATATCCAGACTCATAAATCCTGTTTGTGAGCGAGAGAGGAATGTTTTAATTCTGCAGCCGGAGCCGATGTAACCCGAAGCTTTGTCATGTTGAAACCTGCAGGTCAGTCTGCAGAGAGCAGGAGTGTGTGTGTGTGTGTGTGTGAGTGTGTGTGAGTGTGTGTGTGTGTGTGAGTGTGTGTGTGTGTGTGAGTGTGTGTGAGTGTGAGTGTGAGTGAGTGTGTGAGTGTGAGTGTGTGTGAGTGTGTGAGTGTGTGAGTGTGAGTGAGTGTGTGAGTGTGAGTGTGTGTGAGTGTGTGTGAGTGTGTGTGAGTGAGTGAGTGTGTGAGTGTGAGTGAGTGTGTGAGTGTGAGTGAGTGTGTGAGTGTGAGTGTGTGTGAGTGTGTGTGAGTGTGTGTGAGTGTGTGTGAGTGTGAGTGAGTGTGTGAGTGTGTGTGAGTGTGTGAGTGTGTGTGAGTGAGTGTGAGAGTGTGAGTGAGTGTGTGAGTGTGTGTGAGTGAGTGAGTGTGTGTGAGTGTGTGTGAGTGTGTGTGAGTGAGTGAGTGTGTGTGAGTGTGTGAGTGTGAGTGTGATATGACAGTTAATGCTTTGTTGTGTCTCTAACACTGAACTACCTGCACGTTACACAGTTTAATTCAGTTCAGTTAGCGAACGTAAAGTGAATAGAATATAAATATTTAATGTCTTAAAGGACGAATCCACAATGTTTCAAGTGTTTTAAACCAACAGTCAGTCATCAAATGAACATTAAAGCTGTGTTTCTTGCTGTAATCATTCCTCCTGTTCATACTGACCATTAGAAGATCCTTCATAATGACCTTACAATGGAAGTGATGGAGGACAAAATCCACAGTCTGAAGCTAATATGAAGCTTCAGCGTCCAAATGAGTCAAATCAAGTAGATATCTTTCAACGTTACAGTCTTTTTAGTGCCAAAGTTCCTCTTTTTGTTACTATACTTCCACCTGCAGCTCAACAGGGAAACACAAAGACTGTAAATGTGTCAGATATCCACTTGATGTGACGAACTCAGACTGCTGAAGCTGAATAGAAGCTTCACACAGACTTTTAATATCCAGTATGAACAGGAGGAATGATTACAGACACCTGACTGCTGGTTTATAGACACTGGGAACACTGGGAACCTCCTTTAAATCTGGCTGAGGAGGAAACACTCGTCTTCTATTAGTTTTAAAAAGTGTTGAACATATCAACAAGTTTTTTGCATCACGTGATCACGAGGAGAATTTGAGGATGTGATATAGACGTTGAACACACACACACACACACACACACACACACACACACACACACACACACACAGTGTGGTCGTTGCAGCTGTTAAGATCTGTAATATGAGCAGTTAAACAATGAGCTCATTAATATCAGTCATGTGACTGATCGATCAGTGATCTCCTCAGCTGGATCAATATCTGAATGATCTGCTGTTTGCACGACTTTAAAAACCAGCATGAACATCGTTCAGTCGTCCTGCTGATGTTTCTCTCAAACTCATTCTTCTTCTTCTCCTCTTCCTCCTCTACTTCCTTTTTCTTCTCCTTCTTTTTTCTGTTCTCCTCTTCCTCCTCCTCCTCTTCTTCAGGGGAGGGTCTATCTTCCTCCCGTCTCTCCCTCCTCCGTAGTTCCTCCGTCGCTCCGTGCTCTTCTTCTACTCCTCCTCCGTCCCCTCGTCGTTTCTCCAACCTGCTGGGAGGCTTCCTCTCTAGCCCCGCCTCCTCGCCTCAGACCACTCCCACTCTATCCCATCACCTCTCGGAGCCCCGCCCACACGGCCCCACCCCCTCCCGCCACCTCGCCGGTCCCTCCTCCTCCTCCTCCAGCGCTCCAGAGGGGGGCGGAGCAGCCAGGATCCCCCATGTGGTGGTCCACCCCCCTGAGGAGGAGGAAGAGGAGGAGGAGGTGTTGAAGATGGAGGACAAACAGAAGGACGTCTCCTGTCTGGATCCTCACAGTCACACAGGCAAATATCCGTCTGCACGCCGTGACATCACAACAGCAGACTAACGACGCTCGGTGTGACGTTTCTGACCAACGATCTTCATCATGCATGCAACAGCACCACTACTACTACTTCCTCTTTCTTCTACTTCTGTCTTTCTTCCAGAGAGAACGATAACACTGATGTTTACAGTCTCAAGTATTAATTCATGATAAACTTATTGTAACGACTTCAGCTTGTTCATTAAATATGTCGACTCATTAACATCTCGCTCGTTGGCAGATTTTCTTGCACTTCTTGATAACGAGCGTCATCGTTGACTTGAATAAAGTAGAACAGCAGAGATGCTCCGTATTTAATACGTCAGGTAGAGTTTCTCTGCTCCTGATCAATGATCTGCAGACGTCAATAAAAGTGTCGACGCATCATCATGTGACTGCTGACACCTCGTTACCGAGTGATGTGCTGACGGCCGACTTTAAAGTCCTAATAATCAGGAAGCGTGACGGACGACAAGCAGCGAAACCTCCAGATCATTTACAGACTAACGGAGACTGATCAGTCAATCATAAACAGATCTCGTTAATAAAAAAATTAATTATAGCTAAAAATAGCTGAATGGAAAAGCTTCAACTGAAACTGGAGACGATCGGCAGGTTTCTTGGAACTGGAATATCTTATTCATTTATTTAACCAAAACCAAATTTCTGAACAAAAATCAGAAAATTTTTGATTTTTTCTGATCTTTGAAGTAACTTCCAGTGTTTCCATCTTTAACTTAAAGGAGCTTCCCAGTGTTCCCAGTGTCTGTAATCATTCCTCCTGTTCATACTGGATATTAAAAGATCCTTCAGATGTGCTTTAATGGAAGTGATGGAGGATAAAATCCAACACAGTCGTTTAAATATCAAGATTGTCTCGATCACTCATGAAGCCGTCGGCGGTTTAGCTCACTGAGGTTTTCCAACCAAAACCAGTTGACCCTACCAGACTAAAAACCAGAGGTGACTGTGCTTTTGTTGCCCTGGCAACCACTTCCATCACCTAAACACCTAAAAACCTCCTTGTTTAGACTGACTTTGATAAATTCAGGTGTGTGCTCGCTGTGTTCGTCTGTCTGTTTGTCTTCTTGAATGTGTCTTTCATGGTTTCACTGTAAAGCACTTACAGCACTAACCGGTTTATTTAAAAGTCTGTGTGAAGCTTCTATTCAGCTTCAGCAGTCTGAGTTCGTCATATCAAGTGGATATCTGACACATTTACAGTCTTTGTGTTTCCCTGTTGAGCTGCAGGTGGAAGTATAGTAACAAAAAGAGGAACTTTGGCACTAAAAAGACTGTAACGTTGAAAGATATCTACTTGATTTGACTCATTTGGACGCTGAAGCTTCATATTAGCTTCAGACTGTGGATTTTGTCCTCCATCACTTCCATTGTAAGGTCATTATGAAGGGATCTTCTAATGGTCAGTATGAACAGGAGGAATGATTACAGCTTTAATGTTCATTTAGTCTCCTGACTGTTGACTGTGAACTCGTCCTTTAAGTAAATTAACTTAATGCTGTTTGGACAAACATTGTTCAGTAGAATATATCCAACATGTGACTCAGTCATTTCTATGTTTAAAGACTTTAAATTTAGGTTAAAGATCAAGAGGTTCGAGTCAAACGGGGTGAGTGTATGTGCTCACAGTGACATTTAACATCAGGTTTAGATATCCAGAGTGTAACAGGACACGAGGCTGATGGGAGGCTGTGATGTCACGGTTTAAGTGTGTGTGTGTGTGTGTGTGTGTGTGTGTGTGTGTGTGAAACAGTAACACGTGTGTCTGAGTGTCTCCTGCTGGTCTCGTGTGTTTGTCAGGTTGAACTTCAGCAGTCATGTGAGTTAAATCAGCCTGAACAGCAGGAACAGTTATCAGAGAATCAGCTGCTGGATCTTATAAAGCTGCATCAGGACACGTTATTGTTCCAAAGACGTGTGTGTGTGTGTGTGTGTGTGTGTGTGTGTGTGTGTGTGTGTGTGTGTGTGTGTGTGTGTGCGTGCAGGAGCAACTCAGCTGCTGTTTCTGTTTCATGTTTGATCAAACATAAAGTCCTCGTGTGTTTGTGGTGAACGTCACCTGAATTAAAAAAACACATATTTAATGTTGATAAAGTGTAGAAACCTCAGGAGGAGCAACATGTAGCTGAATAAAGACTTTCAGCTTTGAGTAAAAAAAATCTTTGGTTCAGACCAGAGAGGCTCTGGGATGATGATGATGATGATGGTGATGATGATGATGATGATGGTGATGATGATGGTGATGGTGATGGTGGTGATGATGATGATGATGATGATGATGCCGCCAGCAGACGTTTCTTATAGTTGAACTGAGAATCGGGGAACTTGTTCATTAATGCTTGTTGCTAATAAACACTTCAGCAGTCAAATGCATCCGGTTAAACTGAGTTTTACCTGAACTAGAGATGCACGATATCATCGGCTGATAAAAGCTCTAATATGATTGCTGCTGATCATGAGAGGCTGATTTGTCGCCTCCTCCTGACTGTGTTTCCCTCCATGGACTGTTTCACCCTGACGGTCCCGGTGTTTCCTCTGAAGGCTGAACTTCACTCGGCCGCCCGTCAGACCAGCTTGGATCCGGTTGTATCCAAACGGAGAGCCGAGGCTAACGTTAGCTGGGAGGCTAGCTGGCTGTGCTTCCCTCCTGGTCATGCTGCGGCTAACGCTCCGCTAGCCTCCCAGCTAACGTTAGCCTCGGCTCTCTATGTGGATCCAACCGGAGCACCGAGTCCCGGTTTGTTATTCAGGTTAAAGCGGGAAGAAGCAGCTGATAATAGTAATAGTCTCCTCAGCCAGCTGGAAATAATATGTACATATATCAGCATCAGTATCGGCCACAATAAGTTGGAAATATCGGATATCGGCAAAATATCCAATATCATACATCTCTAACCTGAACACATATTTAGAATTTAATGTATTTCAGCTCAAAGCAGAACAGTTATAGGCGACTTCCTGTCCTGTTTTTGGAAGAAGATATTATTTTTTTAGACTAGTCCTGTTTCCCTCAGACACTCAGAGAATCTTCATCCTTGAAGTCTTCATCTTTAGTAAAAGTGAGACATGAAATGCTTCAGCAGCATGTGACAGATCTTCTTGAGCTCCTCCTCCTCATCATCATCATCATCATCATCATCATCATCATCATCATCATCATCATCATCATCATCATCATCATCATCATCATCCTCATCATGATGTGACAGCAGTAGCAGATGATGGTTTCCTGCTGTATGAACTGATGGTTGTCTTCCTGTGTGAGCAGGTCTGCTGGCGTCTCCTCAGTCGGCTCCAGGAAACCTCGACACCAACAAGACAAACGACGGTCGCATCAACGGAGGCAGTCGTGAAAACAGCACGGTGGACTTCAGCAAGGTAACGACACTCACAGCTGGAAAACTGTCTGAGGAGGTTTATCACACAGCAGGAAATATTTAATACAAAGACTGAAGCTGAAATGACTCATTGATCAGTAATATCAACAGAAAATGAGTCAGCAAATATCTGATCATTGATTGTTTTAATGAAACTCTTTGATTAACTTTCATTTATCATGTAATCATATATCATATAATCAGGCTCGATGCGCCACCTGGTGGTGTAAACGAGCAGCTGCAGGAACACTGGAGGAGGTTCAGAGCAGGATAACTGATGTTTTCCACTCATTTAACCCTTTCATGCAGGAAAATCAGAGGAATCATTACATTATAACCCTCAAACAAGTGAAAAATCATGTCAGTAACTTTTTTTTAAAAATATTGTATTAGGAAATGTGTCACTATGCATCAACGGAGTAAAAAGTGATTCATGGAAATCAATATAGGAAAAAAACCCACACATTATACACACATATATTACTACTAAGAGCAAATGGTATGAATACACATAGAAACATGAAATAACAACAACAATAGAGATATTATATACAATATTTGAGAAACATGTCATCGACCCAACAGGCAGAATAAACTAACCGGAGCAGACAGACGGATTCACACTCACAGAAAATAATGTGCAAGAAAAAAAAACTTGATAAAAGTATTTCAAACATCTTATTTAGTTGAAAAATATATATTTCTACCTTTCTCTGAGAATAACAGTATGTAACAGATATTGCTGAGCTACTGGCTGTGATTCAGATGGAAACACTTCAGGGTTCAACGCCTGGTTGTTGGGACGCGGTGCGACAACTTAATGGTTCAAGATGGCTTCCAAATATCTGTCGACTGTAGTGAACACTGTGCATGAAAGGGTTAATAAATCACGGTGAAAACATTCAGTCATCATGTTTTATTTCTTTTCCTTCTGGTGAGACTGTTGTTAAATGAATTAATAAGAAGGAGACACACACAGACTTCAAGCTGCTCTTTAAATGGACGAATTGAACCTTTATTTACTGTTAATTTGGTGTTAAATATTCGTCTCTGAGCAGGACGGACAGATAATAACCTCCACATCATTTCACTGATCTCAACAGGTGACGATTCATTGTGAAGCTCTTCACCATGTTAAACCTTCAGCATTAATTTAACTCTGAGTGTGAATCAAAGTGAATTACACTTCTCACTGAGTCACTGACACACGAGTTAACTATCACACAGCTGTAGTCAATTAAACTACAGATGATTATTTTCTCAATCGATCGATTGTTTGCTCTTTAAAATGTCAGAAAACGGTGAAAAATCTCATCACAGCTTCCAAAAACCCAAAGAGACGTCTGAGCAACAGTCCAAAACTATTATTTATTTTATTTATTTGCATCTGTATTTATTGATATTCTAATTGTAAATTCATTAGTTAATAATTCAGGTTGTGATCAGAATGTCTTATAAGTTATTGATTAGTCTAAATGTTTGAAGGAAAGTGGAAACTATGTTAAAATATTTCACACCAAACTAAAGTTTCTACAATGAAAGAAGATGAAATGAAAGGGTTAAACGTTTTCAGGCTCCTATTGGTCAGCTGGACTCCCTGAATACTTCCCATCTGTTGCTACATGTGAAGCTCATCTGTATGATCTCTGCTAAACACATTTAAACACAACACACACACACACATGAGCCTCCGCTAACTGACAACGTCACCATAATAAACTACATACTGGTCCCAGTTACTAGACAGGAACCAGCTGACAGACAGACAGCAGCTGCATCTGTAAATACAGATGTTTGTTCCTCACTCTGCTGAATTTGTACTTATTCTTTAAGTAATTTCAGCAAAAATAAGAAAAAAGTTCTCTTGATCCAGTCAAACGTGAGTGATTGTTGTTTCCTTCTTTTACATTTCAGTAAACTGAATCTTTTTTTAGATGATTCGTTGGATGGAAGGTGACCTCGGTGTCGGCGGTTTGAAGCTGTGGAGTTAAAGTGTCCTTTAGTGAGACGCTGAACAAATACAAACCATTCACCAGTTTATAGACAAAACACTTAACAGATGAACTGGAAACCTGTGTTGTTTTGACGATGATGTCACTGTGAACACGCTGCTGTCAGTCATGTGACTTTATTACTCATTAGCATGAACCTGAAAGATCCAATCAGAAACTGTCAAACGGTTTGTTTCTCAGCAGGACTGCGACTGCGTTTGTTTGCTGCGAGCGGCCGGCAGAAAGCCCGCTGTAAGTCTGTTCACCCGTCAATCACCGGCCGTCGACCAATCAGTGGCGTGTGCTGTGACTCGTGGTGCCGCGCTGTGTTTTTTTTTTTCCATGTGCATGGATCCTGTTATCACTGTCGGTGATGTCGCTGATTCTGACTCCATCAGTCGTTCTGCTCCAAGTGTTTGATGTGAAAATGTTTGTTTGTTTCATGTGAATATTAGTGATGCAGCTCGACAGAGAGGAAGAATCTGTCGTCTTCCTCTTCATCACAACATTTCCATAAATGTACCGTCATGTCTGAGTGAAGCTAGAAGGAACATTTAAAGACTTTAATATAAATAAAGCCAGTAATGTTACACATTGCATCTCTGGAAACGGCTTTTATTATTCCCAGTAAGTCCCAGTAAGTCCCAGTAAGAGATTCTCTGTCACAGCAGCAGGTTTGATTTTCATCTCGTCTGACAGTCTGAAGTGCTGCTAGCGCCCTCTGGAGGCTGCAGGGTTCATCTCTCTGTGTGTGTTTCAGGTGGATATGAACTTCATGAAGAAGATTCCTCCCGGCGCCGAAGCCTCTAACGTGCTGGTGGGTGAAGTCGACTTCCTGGAGCGTCCGATCATCGCCTTCGTTCGTCTCGCCCCCGCCGTGCTGCTGACCGGCCTCACCGAGGTCCCCGTGCCCACCAGGTAAAACACACACCGGACCCAGTGTTCTGGAGCTGGTTCAGGACCCAGTGCTCTGGAGCTGGTTCAGGACCCAGTGTTCTGGAGCTGGTTCTGGACCCAGTGTTCTGAAGCTGGTTCTGGACCCAGTGTTCTGAAGCTGGTTCTGGACCCAGTGTTCTGGAGGCGGCTAACGCTGGGTCACATCTGTTCGGTCGTGTCTCTGACCGTCTTCCTGTCCGTGCAGGTTCCTCTTCCTGCTGCTGGGTCCGTTTGGAAAAGGTCCGCAGTACCACGAGATCGGACGCTCCATCGCCACGCTGATGACGGACGAGGTGAGAGGGAGAAAACTGAGACCCGTAACGTCCGATCCAGATGTGAACAGTGAAGTTTAGTTTAGTTCTGAAACCCACATTCAGATTAGTGGAACCTTTATTTTACTCCCCCCATCCAGACCATTATCCATCCAACATTAGACCAGGACCAGGTCTAGATCAAAAACCAGCACACCTGGAGTCTACTTGTTAATCCACTGCAGGTTTTACAGGTTTAAGTATTGTGGTTTTGGATCTAGACCTGGTCTAATGTGGGTTAGGGGTTAATCTTTGTCTCTCTGGTAGATCTTCCATGACGTCGCCTACAAGGCGAAGGACAGGAACGACCTGCTGTCGGGGATCGATGAGTTCCTGGATCAGGTGACTGTGCTTCCTCCGGGTGAATGGGACCCCAGCATCCGCATCGAACCCCCGAAGAGCGTCCCGTCTCAGGTGAGACCGCCGGTCCGGCAGCACCAGACCTGAACCAGCATCCTGACACTGATCTTTATAGTAAACCGGTTTTTGCTGTTAGTTCATCATCATATTTAACATGTAGATGATGCGTTTGAGGACAGTCAAGCTGCTACAAGCAAAATGTTTTTCCAAAACTTCAATAATTATTTAATGTTTCCTGGAGATGTTTCACCTTCATCCACCATTAGTTTAATGTTTTCCAGCTGTGCATTGTGGGAGAACTCAGTGTTCTTCAGGCCTTTACACACTGGACGCGATTTTTGTCGTGCGATTGATTCGCACGTCAGTATATTTTTTCGAGCTGTTGTTTGTGTCGTGAGGACTTTCACACAGAACGTGAATATTAAGAGGCGAAGGAGCAACGTGATTTTCGGACCCAGGTGGATTTTTCTGAGTTTTCACACAGCGAATAAAAGCATCAACCAATCACAGAGCGTAATCTGCACAGACAGCTGTTTGTTGCGAAGGCCTGCGTGGGGCGTTGAGTATCCTGCTGTGTGTGTTTTGAACTTATTGACTGTATTTATATTGATTGATCAGCTCCAGGTCTGTCTGTGAGCCCTGCAGGCAGGCAGACAGGTAGGTTCACTCACTAAAGCCGATGGATCAATATATTGATGTATCACATGCATCATCACCATGTATTTATAAATACAAACACTGTGGATTTCTTCTCGTGGAGCCGACATGCAAACTGTTTAGGTTCAGTAACTCCCTGCTGTGTGAAGAAAACTACAGACTCAAACCTGCTGAGTATCAGTGAGAGCTAAAAGCTAATGTCATGCTAACATGCTGATGTTTACCAGGTTCATGCTAACATTTGCTGATTAGCACTAAACACAAAGTACAGCTGAGGCCGACGGGAACGTCGTCAGTTTTGTAGATGTTTGGTCAAATTAAACCTGATGAAGCCTCCAGATGAGAAGTTCAATTCCTCCTCCAATAATTGTTGAAATGAAATTCAAATATTTAAATAAACTTTATCGGCACCTTAAAGTTACATTATAGTCCAAACAAAATTACATATTTGATAATTCTGTCTCACACAAGAAAACAAATAACTGTAAGCAGTGAAATTCATTAGAAAATAAATACAAAAATACAAAATATATCATATGAACCAAACTGTGGGACGGACCGACGTCCTCACAGCTGCACTGCCAGCACGCCGTCCTGAGTTCAGCTCTTCCTCTCTGCAGGAGAAGAGGAAGATGCCGTGGGTCCCTAACGGCTCCGCCCACAGCTCTGATGTCATCAAGGAGGCGGAGCATCACACCGGGCCAGAGCTGCAGAGGACAGGAAAGTGAGTCTGCACGCAAGAATCAGCCAGATATGTATATCAATGTCCATCACAGAGCACGATAAAGTTATTACACACCGTAAGATCTTCTTCTCTACATATTTTATGTTAAAAAACGAATATTTGCCGATTTATTATCACTTCTTTTTTTTTTTTAAACTCTCATATCAACATCATCATCATTACTGGTTGTCTCTGCTGTAAATACATCATGTGTTCATATAACTGCCGTGTGTCAGATGGAGCTGAAATTAGCAACGATTTTCATAACTGAATAGTCAATTTTAAGCTTTTTGTAGCTGATTCCAGCTTCTCACGTGATGATTTAATGCTTTACTTTATTGCACATGATGGTAAACTGATTATTTTGTGGTTTTTGTGGACAAAACAAGACATTTGAAGAAATTTTCTTCAAGAATTTATCAGCAGTATTTTTTATAGATAAAACAATTAATTGAAAAAGTAATTCATCATGAAAATAATCGTTAGTTGCGGAGTCTCAGGTAATAAGATGTTTCTGTGGCTGCACTATAACGTCTCACATGGTAAACTGAGTATAACGTCCATTTCCACACCGACGTATTCACCACTGAGATACTGTTTTCATTCATTAATGATTTCCAGTCGTTTCTACTTTGCTGTTTTCTTGATCGTCGTTCAGCTGCTGATGTTTGTTTAAAAGCCTCCCGAGAAAGAAGAAGATTATTATCTCTGAGCTGCGTTTTAATGTGAAACACCTGCAGGAAGTGTTCAGTTTAAAGTGGATTAAAAACAGAATCAGTGTTGAAGGAAAAAGTGTTTTCAGCAGGTAAACATGAAGGAAGTGTTGACTTAAAACAGGAAGAAGTTAGAAAATAAAAGCTTCGATCCAAAAGGCTTAAACAAAGATGTGAAACCGTCAGGATGATGTATGTCAGTGAATCTCTGCCTGGTCTGTCAGGATTTTCGGCGGTTTGGTGAACGACATTCGGAGGAAAACTCCCTTCCTGTGGAGCGACGTCAGAGACGCCGTCAGCCTGCAGTGTTTGGCGTCCGTCCTCTTCCTCTACTGCGCCTGCATGTCGCCCGTCATCACGTTCGGAGGCCTGCTGGGAGAAGCCACCAAAGGAAACATAGTAAGAACCACACGGAGATTTTTAAAAACGCAACACAGACTATGAGAGGAAGTGAGCTCTCATCTCTATATTTATAATAATAACATGATGTGTCAGTGTGTAATGTGTCGGTGATGAACCTACAGAGAATAACTCGCAGCTCTTCTCGGCTTTACGGAGCTTCGTAGTGAGTTTCAGCTCGTTGTTGATCTGTTTTGATTGACTCTCAGCGCTCTCACAGCGCCGCAGCAGGCAGCTGCTTTCAGAGAAAAACCTCTAAAAGTCCTAAAAACATGTTTTAATCCTGCGTTTTGCAAGAAAACTAAATAGAATTTAAAACGGACCCAAAGCTTAAAAGTCATTTTATGTTTTGTCCAGCTGATCCTGTCTCTCTCTCTCTCTCTCTCTCTGACAGAGTGCCATAGAGTCTCTGTTCGGGGCGTCTATGACCGGCGTGGCCTACTCGCTGTTCGCCGGACAGCCTCTCACCATCCTGGGAAGCACCGGTCCAGTTCTGGTCTTTGAGAAGATCCTCTTCAAGTTCTGCAGGTGAGTCAGGGCCGGCCAGGCTCCGCCCCCTGTCCAGGTGACTGAAGCTCCTCATGTTGAGACCCTGAATATTAGACTCACTGCTTTTATTCTCAGCGTCAGCTGACTGACACGAAGAGACGTCAGAATCTTTCTGTTACGTGTTTTAACATTATGTTGCCGGAACAAGAAGAAGGTGAAACTCAGCAGGAACGTGACGGTTATCTAACACATTTCAGATGTAATAACTTAAAGGACACATATTCTGCATGTTTCCAGGTGTATGTTTATACTCTGGAGCTCTGCTGGAATATCTCTGCATGATTTACAGTTTAATAAAAACATAATAAAAACCTGTGAAACCTGGACTTTGACTTGCAGGCAGCGTTTCTACGTACGTTCACCTCACGTTCAACAAGATTTAAATAACAGGAAACCACAATAAGCTGAATATTGAACCTTTTTAATAATGATCTTCAGTGAGTCCAACATGTAGCAGCTGTTACTCAATACAACAAACTCTGCAGCTCAGAGAAGATTTAACCTTCTTTCAGGTGACGTCAGTTTTTATTTTAGTCCTCACAACTTATCATCATCATCATCATCGTCAGCATCATCGTCAGTGTAGTGAAGGACAGTAACTGGGATTGGGACTGCTGGGATGTCAGACCGTATTAACCCAGAAGAAACCTTTCAATGTTCTGGAAAGTTCCTCATACAGCTTATTATCCTTGACTTTAACTCATGAAGTCCCTAAAGTGACATCTACTGAACATCCTGCTGCAGTCATGTGACAATGTGTGAATCTGTGTACTCATGACATCACTTCCAAAATGGCGGTGTGCCTGCTCAGCAGACGGGACAGAACTAACTAATTTTGTTACTAAAGGTTTCAACCCATTTAATAAGACGTCCTGTATCACACTGAACCTAAGATCGTTATGACATATATGTTACATTACAGATCTTTGATACTGAAGGAAGAATTTCAAAATAAAATTCAGAAATGTGTTCCTAGTGGTCCATTTGGTTTCCTCTAAGGAGGGCTTGATGGGTTGAACTGAATGTTCAGGCTGAACGACCGAACCGCTGAATCAGACTTTTGTGTTAAATTTTTCGGAGGCAAGAGGTCGCAGATTACTGTGAATTCGGGATCAGCTGTGTAATTGACTTCAGGGCGGATTGTACATTTGTGCTCATAAGCTTTTATTTTTTTTTTTGGTTGTTTTTTTATTTGTTCGTCTGAGGATTAAAAAGCTTTTTTCAGATGAAAAAGTGTTTTGTAACACTTACATAAAACCTGCTCCATTTCCCACCAGCTTATATCATTCTTCATTCTTCCAGGAAAACGCGTCAGAGGAGCTTTCAGCATCTGCATCCACATCAGAAATATCAGAAAAGGACAGTTTCTGATGTTTTAATTGTTTCTCAGTTAGAGAAAAGTATTTACTAAACTTTGTCTTTGTCTTCTCGAATGTGAAGATTTTATAACAGTAAACTGAACATCTTCAGGTTTAAACTGTCGATCGGACAAAACAAGACATTTGAAGACTTCTGCTTTATTGTAACAGACATTTTTGTCTATTTTCTGATATTTTTTATACAACAAACGGTTCATCTGCTCATCGAGTTGCAGCCGTGATCTTATTAACTGAACATATTTGTCATATTTCCGGTTTAGTTTATGACTTTGGATCATTAAAACAGGAGAAACAAGGATCAACAAAGTCAAAGAGAAATGAAGAGAAAAAAGTTCATATGAAAATAAATCAAATCAAAGCCGGAGCCGAACCTGCAGAATCAGCTGATCGATCGATCGATTGCTTCATTTGTCTTTTGGAAACAGTTTATTTACTTTATAGAAGATTAAAACTGTCTAAATAAAAGCAAATCAAACAAAGACATAAAGTGAAAAACAATCCATATTATTTTATGTATTTTCCCTTTAAGAGTATTCAGCTTTTTGTCTTTAATAAATGAATGATTTTGTTTTTTCATGGTGACATGAGTTAAACATTAAAATCAAATCACAACAGGAAACGAAGCAGAGCTGCTGTTAGTTTTCATGAAGCCGAGGACGGAGAAATAAAAATTAATCAAGTGTCCAATCACAGCTCGGGGGCGGAGCCATGTGCAGAGACAAAAAGCTAAATAACTGTCATTCAACATGTTTTTCATTTGATTATGACACAGTAAACGTGTGTGTATATATAAAAAGGAAACACAGATAACAACGTGCGCCGTGTTTCAGTTTATTTATTTGTTTTCATGTTGTCATTTTAAACCTTCCATAGACCTGCAGCTGCTGCTCGGTTCGTTCTTTCAGTACAGTTTCAGAAGTTTTTACAGCATAAATCTGTAAATGAACTCAGCAGCTTCTGGTGTATCAGACGGTTTGTGAGGCCACGTTTTCCAAATCTAAATCTCTTTAATGTGAAACATAAAGGAGAACGTCAGAGGATGAAGTTCAAGTCAGAATATTTGATTGTTTTTGTTCAAAAGTAGAAAACAACCAAGAGAAATATCCTCTGAAGTCTTGATGGTAGTTTTGAGGTGAGTCAGGAAAGAGTCTGTAATCCAGTTCTGGTTCCGTGTTGGTTTTCGGTGAACCGGCGTCACGTCGCTCCTCACATGGGGAACAGCAGGAAGCCGCTGAAGGTGCTGTGGTGGTTGCTGTTGTCCCAGATCTGAGTGTTGTGCCACAGTTTCAGCGAGAGTCTGTCGCCTCCCTCCAGCAGCAGGGCGGCGCCGTTGGACGCCGTGTCGCTGCCCTCGCCGGACGGCTGCTCGTGGGCGATCAGCTGGATCTGAGCGTCGTTTTTGTAGAGCACGGCGCTCATGGGGAAGTCGGTGGGGGCGTTGGCGGTGAAACGGACGTAGTAGACGCCACGGACAGGTGCTGTGAACTCACCTGGAGGAGGAAGAGTTAATAAACAGTGAGGTATGGCAGGTCAGGAGGGACAAATTACAGTTAAAAAATTCCAGAAAGCCCTTATTAGTTGTTATTTAGTGTTTGTTTTGTAATGTAGCTTTAAAAATGCAAACCTGGTCAAACAGGAAACATTTGAAATTAATTAGTGAAATTTAATTTCTCAGATTAAAATCATAGATATGATATAAAAATACCTTAAAGACCTTAAAGACAAAAGTTCTTTGACATTTTGAGTCACAGTTGAAACATTTCTTTCTCTTTTTATTAGTATTTCTAATCAAAAGAGTGAAAACAAACCGATAAAACAGGTTTTATGACCATTTCCCTCCTTGGTGGAAAATAACATTTTGTAGTGCTTTTATTCTCTAAAAACATCTGCAAACAGGAAGTGGTATCACTGACCGGTCTCTGAGTTGTACGTCTGTCCGATGTTGGTCAGGACGTCTTTGTAGATGAGTTTCTGGCTTCCTGACGTCGTCTTCTGAAGGCCGTTACCGCCCAGAGAAACGGCGAACGCCACCTTTGGTACATCTTTGGACATGGAAACACATGGTGGAAGATCATTTAAAGTGCTGCTACTTTGACTTTTAAGATGAAGGAATTTCAGTAGATTGAAACAAATGTTGAAATATTCAAATATTTCTAATATTTGATTAAATAAACAGCCTTTAAATGCTGCACAGGCCTGCAGCAATACATCCAGCCTTTATGTTTACTGTTCAAACTTTAATATAGACAATAATAATAATACGTAGCAGAAACATTTCATCAGCTTTTTAACAGCAGCTGAAATGATGTAGTTTTAGTTGAAGTGCTGATATTTATTGTAAGCAGCTAAAATAACCACACGAGGGCGCTGATGCTCCACCGTCAGCAGCTTTATGTTTACCAGGATGAAGTTCTCTGTTTTGTGCTTTTGATTTATTGCTGCTATTAAATCCAACAGTATCTGACCTCTCATCTCCTTCAGCTGCTTCTCTGTGGACTTCAGTCTCTCCTCCACACCTAGAAAAACACAGAAAGACTCCAAATCATCTCCAGTATTTCAGATTTTTATGAGATTCTCCTGGAAAATAACATCATTTGACGTTTTATTTAATTTCCCAGAAATTGGTTCATAGCTGCAGACAAAGATTATGAACATCAGCGCTGCTTTCAGAAGATATTTACACAAAACATCTTCAGAAATTATAATTAATAACGTGGAAACGACCTTTCAGAGCAGGAAATACAATCTAAAGTCTCAGACGATAAATACTCTTAAACCACTTTTCATGAGATATTTTACGTCACAAAACTGAGCAGAAATATGGAAACTATAAACTATAAACTAAATGAGAAGCTATAAAGATGAGTCGAGGTGCAGTTCAGTGTCTGCGTCATGCAAACAGACTCACTGAGGTTCTCAGTCTGCAGCTTCTTCAGCGACTCCTGAAGAACCTTCAGCTCAATTTCAACATCAAACTCCTTCGGAGCTTCATCGACCCTTCAAAGACACAAAAACAAACATCTTTAGGACTCAGTAAATGAGTTTGAGTAGAAACAAGATTCAAATGAAAAGTGTTTCCTGTTGTCTGAAGAGTAAAAGTAGCTTTAATGTCACCGACACAACAGCAGCGGATGGAAACAAACGTTCACTACGTTTTCTTGTGGCGAGTTTCTGGAAGTTAAATTTACGAGCTAATTTATGACTGTGTCAGATGTCACAGTGTTTCTGGTCTGGACATCAAAATCATGACAGAAATGCTCAAATAAGGCAGCGTGCATTTAGACATGAGTATTATTATTATTATTATTATTATTATTATTATTATTATTATTATTATTATTATTATTATTGAGTTATGAGGGTGAGCATTGATCTCCTCCTTGCTGCTGATGCTGGTGAAGGTTCTGTCCTGAGAAACAGACCTTTATTTTGTAGTTTCACATCATCTAATGCTTCTCTTCATTTTTACCAGTAAAGTTTTTCCGTATTTGAATCAAGGGTCTAAGAACTTCTTCATGTTAATGAAAATGTTCAGTCCTGTTTTTTTTTATTACCTTAGTGTTAATAAAGGTTATTATCTATTAAGTATTAGTTGTAATATCAGATTGATGTGATTTTAATGATGTTGCTCCTCACATGGGGAACAGCAGGAAGCCGCTGAAGGTGCTGTGATGGTTGTTGTTGTCCCAGATCTGAGTGTTGTGCCACAGAACCATCTTCAGCTTGTCGCCCTTCTCCAGCAGCAGGGCGGCGCCGTTGGACGCCGTGTCGCTGCCCTCGCCGGACGGCTGCTCGTGAGTGATGAGCTGGATCTGGGCGTTGTTTTTGTAGAGCACAGCGCTCATGGTAAATTCGGTGGGGGCGTTGGCGGTGAAACGGACGTAGTAGACGCCACGAATGGGTGCTTTGAACTCACCTGGAGGAGGATTTAGTCGAGTGAACCACCGATAAGGGTTTGTGATAGTAAATAGTGGTAAAGACAGTTGGTGTTTCACAGGTTTGCCGCTTTATCTCACCTGTCTCAGCGTTGTAAGCCCCGCCCACGTTGGTCAGGACGTCCCTGTAGATCAGATCTTTGTTCCCAGACGTCGTCTTCTGGAGGCCGTTTCCTCCCAGCGAGGCGGCGAACGCAACTTTAGGAGTTTCTGTAGGAACAAAAGTTCTCTCTGACTAATATGAAACACTGTGAATCCAGAGTGGATTGAGATAATCTGCATCTGTTACAGCTGTGTTAGAATTAATGTTAGAATGTTTTCTGGTCTGCACATATAAATTAATTTTTATACATACAAATAAAGAAAAGAGACAGATCCATGAAGCTTATAACACGTTAAGTTAGATCTGGAAATGTAACTTCGAACAACAAAAGCAAATCAATCAAACAGTCATCTCTCTATCATCAATCTAGAAAATCTACAGTTAGTTTCTGTGTCTTTGCACCTTTATCTTGACATTTCTCACCTCTGACTCTCTTCAGTTCGCTCTCAGCCGCCTCCAGACGCTCCACCATCGCTGTGAACAAGAAGAGAGAAATAACGTTAAAAATATAAATGAAATTTGTCCCGTAAGTCGAGTCGGGTGTGAGCCGAGCGTTACCTCGTCTCTCCGCCTTCAGCTCCTCCAGAGCGGTCTGGACCTTCTTCAGCTCGGCCCGGCTGTCGAGGGGCTGAGCCGAGCCGAGCCGGGCCAGGCAGGCCAGGGTCAGCAGCAGCAGGACGGAGAGTCGCAGAGACATCACGAGTTACAGGATGAGACGAGGAGGACGGAGAGGCTGCCGCTTCTTATAGAGAAAGCTCTCTGTGGTCTTTGGCCTCAGCTGATTAGTCCGTGTTGACTCTGTTGATCCAGGTCGAGATCCAGACTCCTGATAACTCTGAATCCAGGTCAGCGGGGAGACTCTGTCCTGCAGAGCTGCATCACTTTCTGTCTGTTTATCACACTAAACAACAAGACATGAGCAGCGTTCTGCAGCTGGAACCTTTTGAGATCTTGTTTATGATGTTCTTTCTTTTTGGACTCTTGGAGCTGAGATGCTTTTAGTAGCATCATTTTGGAAAAATCCAAAGATATCAAATATAGTGAGCTTCATTTTGGGCTACGATACTTCACATACAGTAGCTGCAGCAAAGTTGGTTCAATGGCAGTTTTTACAGTTTTAGTTTGAGCCACTTGGTTCTCTTTAGTTTGTCTCTTTGCTTTGATGCGTTTCTGTGTCGTAACTTCCTGCTGTGCATCCATCTCAGATTACTCAGGAATCCACACAGTCAAATAAAATATTCTGATGCTTTACTTCTCTCTCCAAGCAGCAACAAAATTATAATCCACAGGAGTATCCAAAGACAAGAACTCTAAGTATTCCAATAGTCCAGATGAACAGTCATTGAACAGTAAGGCCGAACCCCCTCCTTCACCAGTCTAGATTACGACACTGGGAGGCACATTTTACCAGTAATGACCCAGTAAGACACGCACAGAGCTATCAGCAACTATTAAAACGCAGCTGATTTAATCATTTATAGAGCAAAAAATATTCACAATTAGTCAACAGTTATCTTTTTTTTTTTTTCTTTTAATACTTTTTATTGTCATTGTGTTTTCAGCTCTGGACTCAACAGCATGAGCAGACGCACAATATAACACCAAACAACGCTGAACAAATACAACAATACGTTCTCTTCTCCAGTTTCTCTGTATTCTAACAGCATCATGTTTATGTAAATGATCCATATTTCCCAGCTCTCAGTTTCTATTTATAGATATTATTTCTGGCTATAAGCAGAATTTCCATCTCTTCTCTGTTCTGCCTCCTCAGTGTTCACGAGAACAGCAGCTCCTATGAAGTCCCATAATGTCTCTGATAGTTGCATCTACATGATCCCAGAAAGACGTTAGTTTAGAGCCTCCAGGTGTTCAACTGTCTGCTTCTGATCTGCTGTGTGAAGAAGAAGAACTGAGTTAGATTCTTCCAACCAAACTCTCTCCATACTCATGAGTTAGTAGCAGTACACACTGTGTCACACACGTTCCATACCGTTCTTCATCTGAATGTCAGTATTTAACTCTGATCCTCATTTGTTCTGTATGTATAACGCTGAGTTTCCTCTGCTCTGTCAGACCTGCAGAAGGCTGAGCTGAGCTCTGTAGTGTTAATCTGCAGGAGGAAGAGTCCTACAGGCAGATAGTAGATCTGCAGGAGGTAGAGTCCTACAGGCAGGTAGTAGGTCTGCAGTAGGCCGAGTCCTACAGGCAGGTAGTAGGTCTGCAGGAGGTAGAGTCCTACAGGCAGGTAGTAGATCTGCAGTAGGTAGAGTCCTACAGGCAGGTAGTAGGTCTGCAGTAGGTAGAGTCCTACAGGAAGAGTCCTACAGGCAGGTAGTAGGTCTGCAGTAGGCCGAGTCCTACAGGCAGGTAGTAGGTCTGCAGTAGGCCGAGTCCTACAGGCAGGTAGTAGGTCTGCAGGAGGTAGAGTCCTACAGGCAGGTAGTAGGTCTGCAGGAGGTAGAGTCCTACAGGAAGAGTCCTACAGGCAGGTAGTAGGTCTGCAGGAGGCCGAGTCCGACAGGCAGGTAGTAGGTCTGCAGTAGGCCGAGTCCTACAGGCAGGTAGTAGGTCTGCAGTAGGTAGAGTCCTACAGGCAGGTAGTAGGTCTGCAGTAGGTAGAGTCCTACAGGCAGGTAGTAGGTCTGCAGTAGGTAGAGTCCTACAGGCAGGTAGTAGGTCTGCAGTAGGTAGAGTCCTACAGGCAGGTAGTAGGTCTGCAGAAGGTAGAGTCCTACAGGCAGGTAGTAGGTCTGCAGTAGGTAGAGTCCTACAGGCAGGTAGTAGGTCTGCAGAAGGTAGAGTCCTACAGGCAGGTAGTAGGTCTGCAGTAGGTAGAGTCCTACAGGCAGGTAGTAGGTCTGCAGTAGGTAGAGTCCGACAGGCAGGTAGTAGGTCTGCAGGAGGCCGAGCTGCAGTGTAGTTTTGACTTTTGTGATCCAGCTGCATTTTGAGTTTCTTCACATGTGGCAGGTTTATGAAAGCACATAACACCAAAGAAGAAAATCTGGAGGCTTTACCTTGTAATAATGACTCATATAATATCATATAATATCTCATAATTAGATAACAGTGTTACAAAATATTCTGTGACCTCATTAGAAACTCCAGCTGTATTGACACGGCAAACGTTTACTTTATTGCTGCTTTATTACATAACAGAACTTACAGTATAGTAATAACACAACATGGATAAAGTACAACAAATGTTACCTAAACAAAGGAAAGACGTTACAAATAACTTTTGGCTTCTCTGATTGTAATTTTAAACATAGATGAGCCGTTTAAATAATTTTAACTTTGTCAAGTAATTTTCTCTATAAATTCATCATGCTTACATTCTCACATTCAAACAAACAGCTGTCCTCACCTAAACATACAGACAGCATCTCTCTACTTCTGCTTTTCATGCAACAGATACTTTAACAATTTAATCTCCTGTTTAAATTCTACATAAAGATCACACGTCGTCATATTTTTGAGCTCACTGATCTTTCAGCGTCTGTTCAACAGTTTCAACCTGCTGATGTCGTTAAAAGACGAACCTCAGTCATCCAGTATCTGCTGACCTGAAAGACCCGCAGTGACCTGATTTACCCATATAGACCCGAATTATGTAGGTTGAGCAAATAGTGTTACATCATTTGACTGAGTTCAGTTCATCAGCCTCCCCCAGAAGCCAATAATAATTCTCTCGTAGCTGAGATGCTTTCACAAATGTTTTTGGTTCCGTAATATTTAGAATAGAGTTATGAATTTTGATAGCTGATGTATGAGTTTGTCTACATGAAGCATCTTGTTCGAGCTGAACAAACAGAGAAAACTAGATCTAAGTCATAATTACAAGATAAATCCTCCAATTTCTCTCCCTTTGGTGAATCCATATGGACTCAAAATGCCGCTTCAGTCTTTGTCACTGACATTCTCTAAATTTCATAACAGTATTTATATTTTCCAGCGTTTTGTTAACTGTTGGGACCTTTGACCTCTTTCCTCTCTGTGGTTTCAGACGTTCAGATTCTTCAGATTCTTCAGCAGGATTCAAATGTAAAGACACATAAACAATGAAATGAGTATCTTTTAAAATAATCTATAGATTAGTTTTATTCATATTGTGTCTGCTCAGATCATCAGTTCATCATCTGGTTTGAAACCAGAATCATCTGAACTGCAGTTTCAGTACAGTTCAGTAGGGAGAGTATTGATCATGTTAGGGTTCAGTTACTTAACATTCTGCTCTCTGATTGGTTACTTCAGTGGTCAGGACCTCATATCAGTAAACCGACTGGACTGTCTGAACATACTGTGAATGTTTAGGATTAATACAAACACCAGCAGGGATGTTCTGTGACTCTGTGGGAGTCATTTTAATGCCTTTAACCTGCCTGATCATTAAATTACATAATCATAAACTACAAATCCTGTAAACTTCATGATCCTCATTGATTTTTTTTCCTTTCAGGCAGCCGCACAATCAGTTAATCAATTAGATGAACAACATGAAATTAATTTGTAACCATTGTGATGATTGATTTAACTGACTGAGTCAATCAAATGAAATGCCAGTCTCTGGTGTCTGCTTCTCCAATATCAGGATCTGCTCCTTTTCTCTGTTTTATATGATTAAAAACTGAATATTTAAGGCTTTTAGACTTCTGGTCGACGTCACTTTGGGCTCTGAAAAAGTTGTTGGTGCTGCTAAGAGCTGCATCACAGTCACCGTCTCTGTTGTCCAAAGGTTAGAAGAGAAAACGTGGAAAAAATATGACGTGAATTTCATCTCCTGTTGTCCTCAGCGACTACAGCCTGTCCTACCTGTCCCTGCGGACCAGTATCGGCCTCTGGACGGCCTTCCTCTGCCTGCTGCTGGTCGCCACCGACGCCAGCTCTCTGGTCTGCTACATCACACGCTTCACCGAGGAGGCCTTCGCCGCCCTCATCTGCATCATCTTCATCTACGAGGCGTTGGAGAAGCTGGTCCACCTCGGGGAGTCCTTCCCCATCAACATGCAGAACCACCTGGACAACCTCACCTTCTACACGTAAGACCGCAACAGCAGGGAGGGACGCCGTAAACATCAAGGTTGAATGATTCAAGGAAAATATGTAATTGCAATTTTTCTGACCAATATTTGGATTGGAGTTTAAACTGGGATTATTTTCTATGAATTAATCTCCAGAGCAGGAGTTCCTTAGTATTTATCAACCACATTCTTTACAAAAGTCGAAGAATGTGTCTGTATTTATGCAAATAGTCACCGTGGTTCAGGAGCTTCAGACATTTTGATTTGTCATTTTAGTTTTTAAGATGTTTCTACCAAGCACCTTCACAGTTTCATTTCTATGTGAAAAGAAAAAGAAGTTGTTGTGAAGGAACGTCCAGAGTTCTCTTCCAAACCTGTGATTTGGAGAAACATTTTCAGCTAAACTCAGCTGGTTTTCTGAAGATAAAATGACTCATCTAGTTCACATTAGTGCCTGTACTTAACATTGTTACCCAGTAACTTCTTGATAATCTCACCAGTAGTGGAGTAAAAATGTAAAGTTTGTCCTGATTAAAATCTAAATGGTTCAATTAATCAATAACTGGACTAATAATCTAATAATCTAATCAATCATCAGGTTCAGTAGAGCAGCGTTCATCATGGCGGCTGATCAAAGTCTTTTCACAAAAATGTTAAAAGTTTTAGTCAAATTTTATTTCTTTGATTTTATTATATTCAACAACAACAACTAAAGACATTTTATTGTAGTTTTTGTTGAGCATTTTTAATTATGTCCTGTAAACATTACGAAGTTACAGCTATCACCACCAGTTTACAGTTCAGTTAAATACAAAACATTTCGTCATAGTTCTCATTTTCAAAGGTTACTGTTTCTATAGTTTTTAGTCTTATCATGAGAAAAAGTTTGTCAACGAGTCCTTTTCGTTGTAGTTTTCATCGACACTATTAGAAGAAGTTTTCTGTCTCTGGTGTTTTAGTTTTTTTTTAAACTGTTGTTCTGTTTCAGGTGTCAGTGTTCTCAACCAGCCAACGCCTCGGCTGAGACCCTGCAGATCTGGAACGAAAACGGCTACAGCGCAAACAACATCTCATGGGATCAGCTGGGTGTCAAGGTCTGATATAAACATAATAACACATCACATGTTCTGATGTTTTCTGCAAGAAACGGCAGCAGATCCAAGAAAAATATCTACAGATTTTTATCTCTTTTCTTAACAATAGTTATATTCATAAACAAGTAGACTGCTTGTTTTATAAGATGGGTTTAAGTATAATAACCGGTGGCTGTTGAGGTTAAAGAGAGATTAAGGGCACTTTGGAGAAGAATGAAACACAAATAAGATTAGAAAAACTCCCACCAAACAGCTGGCAGATACAGCTTGTTTGAACATAAACTTTTAACCTTTCTTACTTTATATTTCCTTAATTGAACATTTATTCGGAAAGTCTCCCTTCAGACTGACATCAGGAGAAGTGAAATTATCTGCTGAGAGCTGAACTTGTTGTGTGAAAGCTTTATTGACTTTGTATTTGTAGAGAGAAGTTGGAGGTTTTCACATTTACTTCAATACAGTCGGAGTTTGATCTCAGCAGAATCTGGTGGAAATTAGAGGAACTGCAGCTCTCACTGGAACAATCTCTCTCTCTCTCTCTCTCTCTCTCTCTCTCTCTCTCTCTCTCTCTCTCTCTCTCTCTCTCTCTCTCTCTCTCTCTCTCTCTCTCTCTCTCTCTCTCTCTCTCTCTCTCTCTCTCTCTCTCTCTCTCTCTCTCTCTCTCTCTCTGCAGGACTGTAAGAGGTTACACGGTGAGTTTGTCGGCTCGGCCTGCAGCCATGAAGGTCCCTACACCCCCGACGTCCTCTTCTGGTCCATCATCCTCTTCTTCACCACCTTCTTCCTCTCCTCCTTCCTCAAACAGTTCAAAACCAAACGATACTTCCCCACCAAGGTCAGTTTATCTGCCCCCATCATTCACACACAAGATGTGAGCGGAGAGAAAACTTGGACGACATTTCAGTCATGAACGTTTTGTGTCTGCAGGTTCGATCGACCATCAGTGACTTTGCCGTCTTCCTGACCATCATGATCATGGTGCTGGTGGATTATCTGGTGGGAGTTCCTTCGCCCAAACTCCACGTACCCGACCGCTTCGAGGTAACACCTGACCTCCCCCCCTTCTGTCGGTCTGTGTTTATTGCCGATCAAAACGTCTGTCAGGAGGGTTTGTTGTTTGTTCTTAAACGCTCTTCCTGGAATAAACCGCTGTTGTGTTGTGAAAGAAACAAGTGATGGTAAAAATGTGTTTTCCTTTAAGAGATCCTGAAAGGAAGTTGTGGCTAATTGCTGTTAAAATGGACGTAAATACACCATTTGCAGCTCAGTAGAGGAGGAGCTGTGAGAAAATGTCACAAGTTGAGCTGATAACAGCTGACGAGGAGCTCGGTGTAAATGAATACACAGACAGACTGAAACTCTGGAAGATACCGAGTTCAGCTAACTGAGGCTGCTGAAGCTGAACTCTGGAACGAGAGCTGTGGATTTTGTCCCTCATCTCTTACGGTGTTGTCTCGTTCAGGGTCAGTGTGGAGAGAAGGAACTGTTACAGCAAACAAGAACCTTTCACGTACATGATGGGACATCAGTGTTGTATAAAGACAGACCTGAACATATCCTTTAATGTTGTAACTCTGCCGTCTCTCTCTGTCCGTTCAGCCCACATCCAACACTCGTGGGTGGCTGATCTCCCCGCTGGGACCGAACCCCTGGTGGACACTGCTGGCTGCCGCCGTCCCCGCGCTGCTCTGCACCATCCTCATCTTCATGGACCAGCAGATCACCGCCGTCATCGTCAACAGGAAGGAGAACAAACTGAAGGTCAGGATGACGGACGGCTCACGCAGGACAGGTTTGTCTCTGACGGAGCAGCCAGATGATTAACCTCCCCTCCCTGTGGATGTTTCGGTTGTAGAAAGGCTGTGGCTATCACCTGGACCTCCTGGTGGTGGCGGTGATGCTGGGCGTGTGCTCCATCATGGGTCTGCCGTGGTTCGTGGCGGCGACCGTGCTCTCCATCTCCCACGTCAACAGTCTGAAGCTGGAGTCGGAGTGTGCAGCGCCCGGCGAGCAGCCAAAGTTCCTGGGCATCAGAGAGCAGAGAGTCACCGGCTTCATGATCTTCGTCCTGATGGGCTGCTCCGTCTTCATGACCTCCGTCCTCAAGGTGAACAACCGCCGTCCTCACGGAGACAGATACCACCTGAGTGTTGATGTTTGGGGGTATTCAGTCGGTGCAATCTGCAACCTCACCACTAGATGTCACTAAATCCTGCACACTGCTCCTTTGAGGTGTTTGGGGTGGTGAATGCATTAATTTGTGGTTTCTTGGCTGTTGATTGTTGTTGCTAGGGGATACTAGGAGTTTTCCAAGGTATTAATATGTGCTGGGTGGGTTGATAAGGTGTTTGGGAATTAATTAATTAATTTATTTATTGCTTTATGTAACAAGGACAGAACACATTAATAAACTCTGAGAGTTAGTTTTCATGTGCAGTCCCTGGACAGATGTTTCAAAGTCACCCTACAAAATATACAAGATCTAAAATGAGAAAGTTATTAATAAAAAGAGACTATAATATTATTGAGTGTCTGATAGTTTAGCATAATGTCCTGTATGATATTTACTAATTAAAAGATGCAACACAGAGACATAATGCAGTTACATGGTTGCTTCAAGTGTTGGAGGTGGTTGCTGCAGCTTTATTAGATGGTTGTTGTTGTCGTTAGAAAACTGGAGTGATGTACAGAACTTTTTATTTATTTATGTATGAAAAGCAATTTTAATTTACTTGAAACCATTTTACAGACTGATCGATCAATTATGAAGTGATCTAATAATGATGATGCTTACTGATGGTGATGATGGTTATTTTATATTTATCAAAAACATGTTCTTACGTCTGTAGAAGAGTGTAAAGATATTTCTGTCTCACTGTGTGATTTTTAATGTTTCCTTCTGGTTTTCAGTTCATTCCAATGCCGGTCCTGTACGGAGTCTTCCTCTACATGGGAGTGTCCTCACTCAGAGGCATTCAGGTCTGTTTTAGTGTCTCTGCTGCTCCAGTCTCTGTTAAAATGTCTCAGTGTCTCTGCTGCTCCAATCTCTGTTAAAATGTCTCAGTGTCTCTGCTGCTCCAGTCTGTGTTAAAATGTCTCAGAGTCTCTGACGTCTCGTCCATCTGTCCGTCCCTCTGCAGCTGTTTGACCGTATTAAACTGTTCGGCATGCCGGCCAAACACCAGCCGGACCTGATCTACCTGCGTTACGTCCCGCTGTGGAAGGTCCACATCTTCACTGTGGTGCAGCTGACCTGCCTCATCGTCCTCTGGGTCATCAAGGCCTCGGCCGCCGCCGTCATCTTCCCCATGATGGTGAGACGAACCGAGAGACGACATGTTTTATTTTGTTATTGATTATTTAACATAATAACCTGTCTCCTCCTCGCTGTGCTCTGCAGGTTCTGGCCCTGGTGTTCGTCCGGAAGCTTCTGGACTTCTGCTTCACCAAGAGAGAGCTGAGCTGGCTGGACGACCTGATACCAGAGAGCAAGAAGAAGAAGGAGGACGACAAGAAGAAGAAGGAGAAGGAGGTGAGCCGCAAAACTGGACTCATTAAAAAAATTTAAAAAACAGACTCTGTGGTGCAGTCTCCTCACCAACACTGTGTGTGTGTGTGTGTGCGTGCGTGTGCGTGTGTGCGTGTATGTGTGTGTGTGTGTGTCTGCGTGTGTCTGCGTGTGTGTGTGTGTGTGTGTGTGTGTGTGTGTGTGTGTGTGTGCGTGTATGTGTGTGTGTGTGTGTGTGTTCCAGGATGCTCAGCGGATGCTGGAGGAGGTTGATGGCAATCCGCCGTACGACAGCAGCAACCTCCTCAAGATCCCGATTAAAAACCTGAAAGGACGGTGAGTCGACAACAGAACACACGTCCAGCCTGCAGCGGTGGGCAAATAGCAGCTGATGGACCAAACCTGACAAATATCCGTCCCCCAAACGAAGCTTTCCCCTTTTACAGTTAACATCAAATCATCATGAGTCTTAAATCTACAACAGATAATAATCTGCTGCTCGTCTACAGGAACTGTAGAGATAAACATTGTTATACACTGATAAGCAACAGATATGATGTAAGGTGTTTAGCTGAAGCTAATATGCATAAATCAGTTAATCACTATCTATCACTTACACAACTATGAAGGAATAAAAACAGATTTGTTCTCAAATGAATAAAAATGAAAACAGCTCACTGACCCTGATGTAAAGTAAAGCTTCAGTACTATCAGCTGATCATACAGGGGTCGAGTCCCATGATAACCATCAACACACCTACAGCCTTACGACAAACAGTCCAACACTGTCATGTTTTCTACTGTTATACATTTGTTTTACTATAACTATTCTACTACTACTGCTAATAATAATAATAATAACTGTAATAATAATAATAGCAGAGAGTAATGTGTTTGTGTTTGTGTGTGTGTGTGTGTGTGTGTTTTTGTGCAGCAGTGACCCATCGGAGGTGAACATCTCAGACGAAATGGCCAAAAGTGGCGTCTGGAAATCAGTTTCCATGAACTCTGACGGCTGCAAAGCTCTGAAATACAGCAACAGGTAAACAGACTGTATCTACTCTCAACAGGTGACTGTCAGCAGAAAGCAGGAGTGAGATTAACTGGACTGGGACACTTGTTGCTAGGGGGTTGCTAAGGGGTTATTAGATGTTAACAAAGAGATTATTGTTGCTCATGTGTTTATAAGTAGTCGCTAGTATGTTATGGGTGGTTTCTACAACGTTTAAAGGTGGTTACTAGGATGTTAATAGACAGTTGCCTGGTGATTAATGGTTACTACGGTGTTGTTGGGGGGTGTTAAGGTGTTTGGGGTGGTTGTGAATGTGTTACTAATTGGTTGCTAGAGTGTTATTCTCTTTTACTGAGTTTTTCTACTTTTACCACAGTGTCTCTCCTGCTGTTCTGTTGTTGTTGTTGTAACTGCAATTTGTTTATTTATGTGAAGCATCTTTGAGCGTCTATTAAAAGTATTGTGTAAATAAAATGTATTATTATTATTATTATTATTATGGTTTTATGTGTTTAGAGCTGAAAGATTAATCTGCAACTATTTTGTTAATCAATTAATTTCATTTTCTGAGCTCCTCAAATGTAAAGATTTGCTGCTTTTCTCTGTTTTATATCTTTGGGGTTTTAAACTGTTTGAAGTCATCCTGGGCAGCAGGAAATTATAACGGACATGTTTCAATGTTATCTGACATTTTAGAGACTAATGATTAATGGAGAAAATAATCAGCAGATTAGTTGATAATAAAAATAACTGTTAGTCGCAGCCCTACTGTAGTTGCTCTTGTGTTTGGTGGTGTTGGGAAATACATTAATGTGCGGTTGCTAGGATATTGAAGGTAGTTGCTAGGGGGTAACCAGGTGGTTGCTAGGGTATAAATGGGTATCAGATGGTTTGTGATGGCGTGGGGTGGTTGCTAGGGTTTTGGAACTTGGTTGCTAGGGTTTTGGAACATGGTTGCTAGGGTTTTGGAACATGGTTGCTAGGGTTTTGGAACTTGGTTGCTAGGGTGTTTTGGGTGGTTGGTTAGAAAGAGGAGTGTGATGGTTGTGTAAAATATATTTTAATTGGTTTTACACAATTTGACAGACTCCAGAATTCCATACATGGTCTCAGCACAGTTGAATTTAGATGATGCTTATTGATGATGATGATGATGATGATGATGATGATGATGATGATGATGATGATGATGATGATGATAGTGTTGTGTCTTCCAGCCAGGAGAGGCTCCCGAGCGTTCAGATAAATGTGGAGAGCGAAGACGATCGGAGAGTCGTGGACGCCGAGACATCGCTATGATCCACCGCTGCTCCTCGCCACCAGGCGGCGCTGTCCGGAGGACGAGGAGGGCGGAGCTGCCGCCTTCCGTCTTCTCTGAACTGAGGTGAAAGGTCGCAGGAGGACCAATCAGGCATCACCTCGCCGTGCCGTACTTCTCACCCTGCGTTTTCTCGGGACGAAGGTGAACGATTTATTTTCTCATCGTTTTATGGTGAAACACGGAGACTCCGCCACCAGGAGCAAACATGGCCGCCACTTTTGGAAACAGCGTCCTCAGGTTTCTTTGGTTGGTTTTTACTCAGGCTGCCGCGCTGTGATTGGCTGTTGAAACACAGACTCAGCCAAACGCCTGATTTTCCAGACTGATGATCTGAAAAACACCCAAAGTTTTTATTTTATCATTTTAAATTTCTGTTTCTGCTTTCATGAAGCAGACGAGGCTCTTCACCTCCAACAGGTCCAACGCAGGACGGAGTTTTTATTTAATCCATCATGCTGATTTAAGTTGTGTACATGTTTGTGTGTATATTTGTATATGTATGTGTGTGTGTGTGTGTGTGTGTGTGTGTGTGTGTGTGTGTGCGGGTGGATGGTTGTACCTCACCTTGTTGCCTGCAGCGGTCAAGAGAATGATGTCAGAGCCGCTGTTGTCATAGTTTCTTCTTAAAGTTTCAATAAAATCAGTTTGGTGATGATCACATGGAGTCTGTCAGATCTGACCCGTTAATGAACAACCAGAGTTTAGATTGTTGGAGGAGTGAAAACATTCTGTCACACAAGTGTTACAGCTCAAAGAAATGTGGAAATAGTTTTAATAAAAGACCTTGATTCAAATGTTATATAGCAAATAGTCAAGCAAGTTTTCACATGTGCTGGTCAATGATTTTAATCCCATCCAGAGGGAAAGGGGGGGGGGGCAGAATGACAACAATCATAACAATAAGTAGCAGCAGCCAGGGAAGGATGCCAACAGGACTGTGGAGGACCGCGAAGGCTCGGCCCAGAACCCAGGGGTTCCTGTGAGATGAGAAAGCACAAAAAACTTAAAAGTTAGTGACATGCATTGATGTTACATGAATGCATACAGATGGAGAGGAGGAGGAGGAGAGAGGAGCTCAGTGCATCATGGGAAGTCCCCCAGCAGTCTAGGCCTATAGCAGCATAACTAAGGGCTGATCCAAGGCGAGCCTGGTCGGCCCTAACTATAAGCTTTATCAAAAAGGAAAGTTTGAAGCCTACTCTTAAACATAGAGAGGGTGTCTGCACCCCGGACTGAATCCGGTAGATGGTTCCACAGGAGAGGAGCCTGATAGCTGAAGGCTCTGCCTCCCATTCTACTTTTAAAGACTGTAGGAACCACCAGTAAGCTGCATACTGGGAGCGCAGTGTTCTAGTGGGATAATAAGGTACTATGAGCTCTTCAAGATATGAGTACCATGTACTCATATTAAGTACTATGTACATACGTATCCTCTGTCCCACAATAGAAGTCCATCAAAATGTCCTGTTAATAAAGGGAGAGGAAACTACTCGATCAGTGTCACAATCAAACAAAGAAATTAGACAAATTAAATAAAATTAACTGTGTGTATATATAATAAAAGACTAATTGTGTATATTTGCCATGTTTAAACTGAACCGAGCCGTCTAGCATCCACACTTGTGACCAGACACATAATCACCGCATGGGGCGGGGGGGTCATGTCCTTCCCAGTATATGATACATGGACATTCCCCCCAATATTTGTAATTGACACATGAAATTCTCCCAGAATCTGAAAGCAAAGCTAATTTGTTCCCTCAATATTCTGTGTAAATCCGACTCCAAAACGCACTGAATGTGTATCATTCATCTCATTTGTGTTCATGTCAACAGCAACAGTGAACACAGCTGCTGTGAGCGTGGTGCAAAGCTTTGGGTCCATCCTGTAGGTCCTGAGGGCCGCCACTGCTTCAGACCCGAATGTTTCTGCTCCTCAAAACTGATAATTTTAATGTGAAAGAGCGGAACTTAATGTGGCGTGTCAGAGGAAGGGAGGAAAAATATGTTGCTGCACATAAGTCTCATATAGGCCACGGATGTATTACAGGCAGTAAGGTTACTGCTTTCAGTGAGCGAAGCGGTTTCAGTGTTTCAGTGGGTTGCAATCTGCAGTCACACCTCTAGATGCCACTAAATCCTTCACACTGGTCCTTTTTAAAAGGTCTTTTCTCTAAAGCTGCCCAGAGAGTCTTAGAGAAGCATGGAGTGACCGAAAACAACAGATTCCCACTAAGTTTGATGTTATCAGCGGGGACTGGCAGGGATGTTGGTGAGTTCTCTCAGCATACGCAGTGCACTGTGCCAACGAGGAGAGGTGTGTGTGTGTGTGTGTGTGTGTGTTTATAAGGTAGCAGGGAGATAGAATGAAAGATAGAAATAAGGAGTAATGAGAGAAAATGACAGCAATGGAGAACAAAATTGAAAGAATAGTCAATTGATAAAAAATAAGCAACATTTTTGAATGGAGTGGAGGGATCTGTCCATTTTTTTAAGAAATGATCAAAAACTTTTTGAAACAAAAATTTTATACTGTATTTCTAATTTATTTATATTTATATTTGATCTCACTCCACTCACAGATTCTCTCACTAGCAAAGTTATTAGACCCAACATGAGATTCCAGTGTGTGACACAAAATCTACCTTCATCTGTCCTTGAACTAACAATGGAATAAGCCAAATATCTTTATGATTTTATCGGAGAATTATGAGTTATTACTGTGCACAACTCAAACATGAAATTATTTGTCCAGTGACGTAACTCAGAGTTGGTATAATAATCGGGAAATTATCCTCCTTGTTGGCAAGGAGGTCAATTTGAATTATGATTATTATTCATCTTAATTATGATTTGTGAGGTTATAGTTCTTTTAAGGTTAAGTGACTGAGATGCAAGCACAAGAAAACACAAATAAGTCCACTTTAGTTACATACACATTTATTACTAATTCTACAGCTACAAGTACTAAATACTACAACATTTTATAGACACGAGGGAAACTGGTACACAAGGCTGTGGCTAGTGAATGATGCAGAGTTATGATACGTATTAGACGTGTTGAAACGTATATATTCAACGTTTCTGTGGCTTGCAGAAATGTTCAGTGCCAACGTTTTCTTCTGGCAACTGGTTTGGAATATGTACACTTTTGCATATGCATGTTCGAATGCACATATGTTCACAGATGTCAGTGTGTATCTTACAGCATCTAGCCAAGTCTCAGAGCTATAGTTAAGTCTCTTGTCCAGGCTACACTTCTCTATTCTCCACTCTGTCCCCTGGCCATAGAAAGGACTGAATTATAGGCACCCTGACCCCAACACCTTAACTCTAGGACCCTGCCTATTACTCCCTATCAGTGCTCAGGATGTCGTGGATGGTTTCTATGGGTTGCTACGGACGCCGATCTTTGGAGGATCACTTAGCTATCTGCACTGAGAACTCACTAAAACTGTAAAAATGTACCATGAGTACCGAGATCTGAGGAAGGGATGGAGAACAGGAAGGGCTGAGTTTTGCTGTCGTGCAATTAACCCAAAGCACTTAGAGTGTGAGTGTGATGCATCACCTGAAAGGACTCAATCCATGCTGCCTTTTACTATGAAAGCACACTGAACTCCAACTAATAAACTTTAGTTAATTTGAAAAACATTGTTCATGTAAAAATATTAAATGTACTGATATGCTTCTTCATGTCAAGGCTTTAATATGAAGCCTTTCACTGATGACTCTGTTTTGAAATGTTTTGGACAGCTCATGTATTTGCAGGTATAAAGTCAATCTAAATCATGTAGGAGTGTGAATGTGATATATCAAATGAAATTCTCAAACTCTGTTGTCTTTAACTATGAATGAACACAACATTCATAAGTCCTGGTCACCTGACTACCAAACAGAGTCACATGACTGCATTGCAGGTTTTCAGAGGAACAATGTTTTCTACCTTTATTATCTAAAGATGATAAGTTAAAGTATATAACCTGTGGTCTCTGCATCTGTCATCTGACTAGAAGTGGATTATGTCAACCTCAGAGTGAGTTTATACCAAAGGGGCTACTACTATGTGGTTTCAACTTTGTTACATAAGAAACATCAAAACATTTTGGAAATATAAAAAAACAGACAAATCTGACTCAGAAACCATGTTTATTCATGATGAACAGGTCATTTTAATGTCTTTTTCTATGCAGAAGCAGAGTTATAATGATCAACAGGAGAGATTATGTGTGAAGATAAATATATGGATAAAAGATATAAATGCTTTTATTCATATTATGAATTGATTAACACAAGCTATAACCTGATACGTCAGAGTATATTACTCTGTTGTCTCATGTATACTGGATGGCTGTTACAGTATTTAATGCACAGTTTCGCACAAATTAAAAAATACATATATATACATATGTACTGTAGGTCAGTGAGCAAACTGTATCTGTAGGGGCTGTGGTCCAAAAGAAATGCATGAAAAAACGGTTGTGGAAAGTAATCATAAGGACGTCTCTGTCACAGGAGTCTTCAATACATTTGTTCTGTGATGCAGCATCTTTGTTGGCAGACAACTCCTTCAGACAATCTCTGTTAAAGGACCAGTGTCAAGGATTTAGTGGCATCTGGTGGTGAGGTTGCAGATTGCAGCCAACAGAATACCCTCCAACCCACCGTCCTCCATTTCTAAGCATGTAGAAGAACCTACGGAGGCTATGAAACTCCTGAGAGGTCCTCTCTAGAGCTGTTTGGTTTGTCTTTTCTGGGCTACAGTAGAAACATGGCGGGTTCTGTGGAAGAGGACCTGTTCCATATGTAGATATAAAAGGCTCATTCTAAGGTAATGAAAACACAATGATTCTTATTTTCAGGTGATTATACACTAATTAAAACATAATTATGATTATTATGTTCCATTTCTGCCAAGTCTGTTCTGATAGATATCACTAAATCTTGCACACTGGTCCTTTAACATTACTGCTACCTAACATTAGCATAATTAGCAAGCAATTTGGATCAAAACTGTAGTTACAGCTGTTAGCCTTGGGGCAGCAGATAGTGGTAGTAGATGATGGCTATCCTGCTGTACAAAAGCAAAATTCAGTCACGGAAATGAGTGCTTTTTGCCTTTGTAGGCTGCAGCAGAGATGGATACTTTTTCTGATACAGGTTGCCTGCAAAGGAAGGGGGGGGGCAACTAAGAAGATCTTGACTGGCCTTTTGAAACTCGGGAGGCTTGATGTCACGTTCAGGAACTACATTTATCTGAGAACACCTGGAAGCCAGTGCCATAGGCTCTGGTAAGTCTGGCATCCAGGCTGGTTATTGAGATCGATGTTACTCTGTTGGTGTAATCATTTTTCCCATAGAAGGCGCCAGAGAGTTTAGGTCTGTTATTGTTGTCTCTGCAACAATAGGCGCTCCAAAAATATCTGGGAATATTAACCCTTCTATTGATGTTTGTATTTCCAGGCACCACACCAGTAACAATATGGGCATGAAAACCACGGTTCAAGCAGTCGGTTGTCAACGTGTCTGCCACTTCTGCTTCTTTTACCCTCCAAGTTCCGCGGTTAAAGGTTTTATGCTGCGGAGCAGCATTTGTGAGGGTGAAGGTGGCGACCGCACATGACTGGGAATTTCGATGTTTGACTGGAAGCAGGTGTCCCTTATCGTAGACTCTTGCGGTGCCGGTGTAATCTTCATTCACAGCTTGCCTTCGGCCAAGGCCGTTCCTGACAGTGCCCTCAGAAGCCATGAAGTCTACACCGTTCTGGTCGTCCAGCTGTAGAGAACAAAACAAACAGCATCTCAATTAATTTATGTGCTACTGTTTGAATCATCTGCCATCTGAAGATTGTATTGATTCTGTCTCTAATGTTGCAAATACAAAATAAAATATTATTTACTGTATACATTCTCTCAGGGTTGTTGCAATCAAATTTAATGCTTTTAAAGACCTGGATAGAGAAAATATAACATCCTCTCCACAGCAAAACAAATGCACATTAGAGCTGAGCTTCATGTTTGAAATGAAATGAACTTGACAACATTAATATGGATATTTTTCTGGATCTCCAGATCATGTAAAATCACAAACTAATCAAATTAATGGCAAATGCGATGAACTGCTTAATGTCACATAAAACTTTGTGTTTAAAAAAAACATTTGAATTTAAAATTATAATTTTAATTATAATTACATTTAACAGAAAAAGAAAAAAACAGCTGGATATTTAAATGAATTAAATCCTGTTGAGATATTTCTCATGCAACAAGGCATCACCTCAAAATTTAAGACCTACAACAGTTAAAAAATAAGACTTTTTAAGACATTTTATAACCTTAAATTCTAAAAATCTAATACAAGACAAGACAAGACAATACAAGACTTTTTAAGGATTCACAGGAACCCTGTTTTCTGTTCCTATACACAGTGCAGGTATTAAACAACTGAGCTAAAATGGTCTCTTTTTTTTTTGCTTGTCATTGTTTCAACATGGTAACACTGAATATATCTCATGTTATATACATACATTTAATCTGCTATCTTAATACCTTCTGACTGTGTACAAGATTTAGAGACACAGAAGAGTGAAAATCAGCAACTAACCTGAGGTTCAATGTCCCATGTCGTCTTCCTCATATTGCCTTGTCCCTGAAACTTATATGCAGAGTAGACAGGGATCCTTCGGCTGGTGTCATAGAGCGTCGCATATTCATAACCGCCTGCTTGAGTTTTCTTTTGGCAGATCTTCTTGTACTGATCACCTGTTGGCCCGATGGGTGGTTGACCCTTGAAGAAGAAGTTATCGCATCTTCCTGTAAACGACTCGACAACTTCAGCTGTGGCTGGATAACTGAGAGCCAGTAGCAGGAACGCTGAGACCAGAAGCTTCATGATGAAGAATGAGATATTATCTATGTAAAGTTCCTTCTTACTGATGACTGGCTGACTTTTATGGCTGGGAAGGGATGGTTTGAACTTTAAACCGAACCAACCCCACATGTGAATGACGGCGCATATCAGCCTTATCTGTGCTGACTGGACACATATCTCCAGATCAGGTAGTTTCAGTTTTGTCAGGATTGGATTTGCAGAAGTATTGCAGTACAGTAGGGAACTACACATCCTGCTCAGAGAGGAACTGATAAATGAGGCCAAATGTGGAAAAGGTGGGGCCGTGAGAAATGCTGCCTTTTTCAATAAACTGGTTTGACCTTTCTACAAACTAGACTCCTTCCTGATGCCAGATATTTTTTGTCTCTGAATTTCTTACCTTAAGAGTATCCTGACAGTATGGTTATATTTTTTTGTTTGTCTGTGGTACCAGCACTTGTATAATTAATTTACCACTATGGAAAAAGTCCTGTATAGCTAAAGTACGACGTTTATTTGCATTTAGAGCAGGGAAGTGAGATCTGATCACAAGTGGTTACTCCAGGCACATGTTGACGCCAGGGGTCCGTTTCACAAAGCAGGTTCAACAAACTCTGAGTCTAATCCTGAACTCTGAGATAGGAAACTCTGAGTTTCCGGGTCCAGAACAGCTGATTTGAGTCAGTTTAATCAACTCGGAGTAGTTTCACCTGGAGTTAAGCGCGTGCACCACAACTATAAAAAGCCAGCATCAATGGAGCCCCGATTCAACGAGTCACCATGGCAACGGGGAAGCGGAGGGCTGCGTTTTTCACCCCACTAGAACTAGACATCTTAATGCGATAATACGGCGAGTTTGAACATGTTTTCAAAAAGAAGTGCAACACCGCTGCAGCTGCAAAAGAGAGGGAGACGGCGTGGGAGAACATCGCTGCTCGGGTCAATGCGTAAGTTTAAATGTAGTCCTTTACAATCACAATAATATTACAGAGGAAAACTGCTTGATTGGTCGCCTATTAATTTATTTCATTTAGGTCCAATCCCGCGAGGGAGAAGCGCACTTGGCAGCAGTTTAGGATGAAATATAAAAACATTGTTCAAACAGGTGAGACCTCGGCATAATCTCATGGGGGAACCTCATTTTGATCATGTTTTACATTGTAAAGTAAATATTAAGTGGCTGTTTGACTGAGCAGTTGTTTTATCCCCAACATAATGCTGGTTTCACACACATAAACGTCTTCTCATCTACATCATGTTCTGTTAAATAATTAATCCTATTTAAACTAACACAGACTTCTACTCAGCCAACAGAAAGAAGGCAGATGTCCGTAAAACGGGTGGTGGTCCAGCACCGCCACCTCTAACGGAGGCAGAGGAGCTGGCCCTAAGCCAGACTATAGGAAGGCCAGTGGCTGGCTCCGACACTGTACAAAAAACTTCCGTTTGCAAAGAAACGCAGCACAACACACAATATCTGCTGGGATGTGAGAGCATGACTACGATTAGTAATGTTGCAAATGTAAGGACGGATTAGGTTTTGTATGTAGATGATGGACTGTGACGTGAAACGGTACCGCTCAAAAAGATAATTGTCTGGAAATGCTAGAACATCTATGCGCGGTCTGATAACCATCTCTCAACGAATATTTAATTCTCTGCGCAGTAATGCTGCACCTTCATCCACGGGATCGTTATCAAAAGGACATGCCATGTTAGTGAAAAAGTCGCCACCTACTGTGCCTAATGGACTTCTAATATACTGACTCTGATTTTTTTTTTAATGATTGTTTTAAATGACAGACGGCAGAACTAGGCTGCTGACTGAATGAATGAGGAAATCAAATGGAGTGTGTGGCTCTGAAAGCAGGAGACTGAGAGAAACTCGAGGTTCATTGAGCAAAACTTGGTCCCGACCAGGTTATGTTCATAAAGTCTGTTACTACGGTAACTGACCGAGAGCTTAAGTTACCCCTCTCTGTGAAACAGGCTAGAGTTATCCCTCTTTCTCTGGTTTGAGTTACCTCCCTTTTTGAAACGGAAAACTCAGAGTTTCCCTCATTTCAGGGTTAACAGACTCTGAGTTTTCACTAAACCTGCTTTGTGAAACGGACCCCAGGTGTAAACACAGCCTGATACTTTAAATTGATCATCTCACATCCTGTTCGCTGTTCATCTCGCTACCTCAGGCTGCGGCTGACAGCGTACATGGCCTCTCATTTGTCTGTGAAAATCTTGATATTGATTTGGGGACAATGACATGGCTGGATAGCTAGCTTGTCTTGTTCTTAAACATACTGTCAGATTATATTTAATGTTTGTCAACCGTATGCAGTCTTATTGACTTTGAATGCTAGTATAACGTTTCTGGCTCATTGCTGAGTGGACTGGAAATATCTCCTCTTGCCGAGTCGTATCTAAGGATCTTCCTGCTCCTTACTGGAGTGGTGAACAACGTTTCCATTATATAAGAACCTTACGGGATGGTAATGATTGTTCCAGGTAGTAATCAAACCCTCCGGTGTTACCAGGGAAACAGAGTTATGGCTTGTGAAAAACTTTAGATTTTGATTGTAAAATGCATGAAAATCTAAATTAACGGTCTTATATTTTTTCTTTCTCTTTTGGAAAGTGACCATGGTATAAGTGGACTCTGTGGAAACATGTTGTCCATTAATTCCTGATAATAAACACCTCATCCCTTATATAACCTGTGGTCTCTGGCATTTTGGAAATATAAAAAATGAGACAAATCTGACTCAGAAACCATGTTTATTCCTGATGAACAGGTCATTTTAATGTTTTTTTTCTATGCAGAAGCAGGGTTATAATGATCAGGCAATCAACAGGAGAGATTATGTGTGAAGATAAATATATGGATAAAAGATATAAATGCTTTTATTCATATTATGAATTGATTAACACAAGCTATAACCTGATACTTCAGAGTTTAGTACTCTGTTGTCTCATGTATACTGGATGGCTGTTATGGTATTTTGTAGTGATGTCAATTGATTAATTATTTCATTAGCAAGCAAAACTGTAGTTACTGCAGTTAGCCTTGGGGCAGCAGATAGTGGTAGTAGATGATGGCTACTCTGCTGTACAAAGACAAAACTCAGTAACGGATACTTCTGCTTTTTGCCTTTTTAATCCGCAGCAGAGACCGATTCACGTTGCGGTTTAAAGCCTACTGTTGCAATATTACAACAATCACTTTTAGCTCTCCTAAATAAAAATCTGTAAATGTTTTTTTTTTTTTAAAGACAACATTTACATAGTCAATGGGTCCTATTGTTTATCCCTGCAATGCTATTGGATAGTAAATGTGTTCATAGGTCCGGCCGTCTGGCCATGAACTCACACTACCTGCAAACTTTCAGTCAAGCTCATCTTCTTGTTTTATTGGACCGGATTTGTCAAGAAAGAAGGAAGTAACATGCCTTGAATATTTTTTTGTGATAATTACAATATCTAGAACATGTAGATACTTAGTTATTGTGGAATACATTCATCAAACTTGATTTTGAGTGTGTTATGTCTATGTTTTAATTCTATAAGGTGGGGTTAGAGTAGTAGTCAAAATAGCATGTGCACCTTACACATGACATGGGGACACTGCACTTCTCACATGTTCACATATGGAAAAAATACTAATAGAAATATAATTTCTTTGATGATTCACTATAACTAAGTTCTAAATTTGTTTTCTCTGTTAAAATTTTGAGTTCAGACAAGAATTGAACAATGAATAAACTGTTTCTGGTTGCAGTATTTGTAGCAGAAACTGTATCTTATCATTTAAAAAATATATTTAACTGATCCTGGGCTTTTTTCTGGGCATGTAAATGTTCTGGGGGGATGGAAGTACTCCTTTAGGTATGATAAGTAGAGAGGATAATAGGCCAGTCAGACAGTATTGTGTGAATTTTGTGGAATGTATAATTGAGTTAGGATTAATTTGCATTGATATTATTTAGCCTGGAAAGTACTTAGCTCTCAATCCTGAACACTTGGTCCACCACCCTATCTATTCCTTCAGGTTATCTCATACAGTATAATACTTATATGTATCATTAATACATATATTTATTATTTGTTTTTACTTTTTCCATTTCTGAATGCAACCAGCAAAGACAGGTCTTCTACACAGTGTGCAGGATGTGACTGTTGCCAAAATGGAGAGACTGATTTTGAAATGGAATCAGACAACACTGATGCGAGTGATGAAGAGGTAGATGAAGATGCCGGTGAAGTGGACAAAAAAACCCAACAACCCACTGACTTCCCAGCCAGTGATTATCATCGAGAAGATGGAGAGAGGACGCTGCAGACACTGCAATAAAAAATAAACCAACAAGCTATGCAGCAAGTGTGATGTCCATCTTTACTTCTCAGAAGAAAAGAAGTGTCTTTGGGACCATCACTGCAAATGAACTTGGCTGAACACTGGGATGGAGATGAAATTCAGTTTTGTAAATACAATTTTATTCTGTTTTTTTTAGTTAATAAATGACTATTCATAAAAAATATGACTGTTGTGTGATTATTATTCATGGTATATACTGTTATGAGGCTAAATAAGAAGTCAACCTTGCAAATTAACCCTTAGTTGTCCTGTGTATTTGTTCAGAGAATGTGAGTACGAATACAGAAATTCTGCTCCCAGCTAAGCCCAACGTTGTAATATTACAACAATTCCCTAAAAACTTACTAAAATGTAAAACATTTGACAATGCTTTAATTTCTGCATCAGAGGCCTTCTCCAACAATATCTGAAAGGTGAAAGAATTTTTTGCTCATTTTTTTCTATATTTGGGTTCTACAGGGTTAAAAATCGGGGTTCATATCGCTTTGGGGATCTGCATTTATCTGAGAACACTTGGAAGCCAGCGCCATAGTCTCCCCTAAGCCAGACATCCAGGCTGTCTATTGAGGTTATTGTTATAGTGCCTGATTTTACGTTTTCCCCATAGAAGGCACCAGAGAACTGAGGTCTGTCATTGTTGTCTCCTCAACAGTAGGCGCTCCAGAAATAACTGGGAATGTTAACCCTGTTTAACCCCAAAGCTTAAATCTGAGTCCCAGATTTCTGGCAGTGGCTTCACATTAGAAGACAAGGGACAAAGGTCACACTTAATGAGACTGACAGGGTTTATGGGACTGAACAACAACATAAACAGAAACAGCTGGAAACCAGTAAGACAATACTTTCAAACTCTAAAACCAGACTGAAAGATACAAGTTTTCTTCAGTCTGTGAGGTCGTGGAGCAATCTGACACAGAGGAATCAGCTGGGGGGGGCAGGACTCACCCTCGATGAGGCAGGGAGTGACTTAGTTGTTACAGGGGAAAAGAGGCATGGGACAAGGGGCACAGCTAGAGTCTCTGGGGGGCTGTGTGATGGGGGAAGGGGGTTTGTGTTCATAGGTCACCTTGGGGTCCTTCTCCTGGGCCTAGGCATGTGTAGAGTGTCCACAATGGCACTCGGGGAAGGTGGAGTGGACTCAGGGTTTTGGAAAGGGAGAGAATACCCTCTGTATGGGACTAGTCTGTCTCCATCAACTGCAACCTTTCTCCCTCTGGGTGGCAGCTGGACCCTGTGCAGCACCTCCTCCATCCTCACCAGGACCCAACAGGCCCCCTAACCAGCAGCAGTCTAACTTGGGGCTACATCATTGTCTGATTGACTGTATCAGGGAAATACTAATCTATCTACTGGTGCTAGTTCATAGTTTATCTTCACCATCATGAAGGAACAATTCTGATCTCGATTATAAACCTGAAGGAGCCGGTTCCTCATCTAAACTTGTGTTATTTCACTGCCTGTTGCTTTCATCAACTAAAACAGATTCATATTCAGTTCATTGACAGTTCACCCCTCAGTTCTCGAAAGTCCTCACTTCTCATTGTTTTTCAGGAACTTGGATGTCATACTCAGCAAAAACAATCCTCTGAAGAAGTACATAAGCAATAATAATCATGTTGAAATAAAATGTTTGAGTCACCCCCTGTCCGGATAGTTGAGTTACCTTTTTGTTTCTCTTGTTCTGTTTGTTCTTTGTCTTGTACTTCCTGTTTTATTTTGATACTCACCTCTTGTCTCGTTTCAGGTTCTTTACTTCCTGCCCTCATGTGTTGCACCTGTCTCTCATTGTCTCCCCTCCTCCAGAGTATATAATCTCAGTGTTCCCTTCCTTCTGTGCCAGTTCATCTCGTTCCTTGTGACAGCGTCCCAGCTTTTTTCAACCCTGTAGTTCCCAAATCTGTTTTTTCCACCTGCTGATTTGGAAACTGTTGCCTTGATATCAGATCACCTGTGTACCAACCTCATTCTTATTAAAAGGACTGAATATTTGAACTGAGTCTGAGTCTGGGCTTTTAGTCCAAGCCTGTGGTTAGCTCTGACAGTTTGTTGAATTTTTGACAAGACGTTGTGAATTCTAACACCAGATTATTTAACGTCCCATCTTTAAGACTCTTTATAAGACATTTCTTTCATTTTGATTACACATGTTGAAGACAATAGCCACTAAACAGCAGCATGATGACACTATGGATAGATGATATACTGAAGACTGTAAAGGATCGATATTTCATTGTTTTCCTATGAGGCTATCTCAATGTGATTATACATGAAAGCTCATTTCCCTGCTGTCTGCTCATTGTTGGATTTAACAGGCAGGAAACCTCCACGGCACCAGTCTGGTTCCACAGAGGACCACCAGCCCAACACCGGCTCCGGCTGCAAAGTTGGTGTAGTCAGTATTCCATAGACCAATAGTCAAAAACAGTATCAGATACAATCGTACTGTGATAAGGTATGATAATATTTGCTGGTACCCGGCTGTATATATAACGCTACGCTATGCTAGCTATGCCGCAGTTCATATGCCTGCCGAACCGTGGGGGGTGATCCGTACGGATCATGGATCAACTACAATCAGTTACACCACTAGTTAACACTTGTTATTCTAGTTACTTTAAGCTTATTACTCAATATACGGCTCAGCTTAAAAACGAACTAAAGAAACTGTCAGAAGCAGCAGCCAGACCTCCTGCACTCATTCACTAATCACATCAACAGGTGACTGAACAACCACTCAATTAAAAACGAATGAATGAGTCCAGACAGCTCACTGTAACTTCAACAAGCAAACTAACGTTACCCACAACACTTTATATGATCTCTGCTGCATTCTGGTTAAGGAGATAAAAAAACACAAATAAGCCACACAGAGACATTTAACCATCAGAGATGAAATTAGCGACCAAAGAGACAGAGAGGAGCTGTATCTGACTCACGTTATCTGATGTCTTCTTCTTTCTATCATGGAGATGAAGTATTCATGTCATAACGTCCATTTGTAGCTGTTGATCATCTTGTTTGTTAGTTAACAGAACTTTATGGCTGCTGCTTAACCAGTCTGATATCATTAGCAAACAATGACAAACAAGCCAACTCTCCTGGTTGTTTCTCTGGTTGCTTCTCTCTCCAGCCTCCCCGGCAGCGTCCTGCTGCTGCTGCTGTGCTACCCAGTCCAGATCATTTCTCCCATCAGCTTAACAACAGTCCTTCCATGGATGTATAAAGAGTCCTTCAGGCTGCAACAACAAGCCAGCTATTGCGTTGGCTAACGCAAGGAGCTATCTACTGCTGCTACTCTGCCTTACAGTGGAGAGAATTGAAGATGAATTCTGGAAACTATCATTGGACCAACTCGATGTCAATGTTGCATTCTGGTTGTTGATTGGTTAGGGAGGCCGTCCTCCCTTGGAGCATCATTTTATGTGTCATGGCCAATCACAGATTAGCATGAAAAAACATTGAGTCCAATGTAAGAGATCCCGCCCTGCGGAGGACAGCAGGCACCCGTCCTCCTCTGTCCCCCACTCCACCTCCAGCAATTGCGCTATGCTATGCTAGCTACATACTGCAGCTGGGCCCTCTGGCAACAATCTGCCATGTCAATTCATTTTACTCACTCAGATATATTCTATATTACCTCAACATAAAATGTTTGTGTTTGATAAACAAGTGGCCCAGATCACATGTTCAGGTACAGTAGCCTGTGTCTGAGTAAGAAAAATGTAATTATATAACATAACATCGCCTATATGGGCCAGAGTTCATCCTGATGAACGTCCATGTTACCAGCCATGAAATGAAGCATAGATACATAAACAGCTGGGAACCAGCAAGACAATTCTTTCAAATTCTAAAACCAGACTGAAAGATACAAGTTTTCTTCAGTCTGTGAGGTCGTGGAGCAATCTGACACAGAGGAATCAGCTGGGGGGGGCAGGACTCACCCTCGATAAGGCAGGGAGTGACTTAGTTGTTACAGGGAAAAGAGGCATGGGACAAGGGGCACAGCTAGAGTCTCTGGGGGGCTGTGTGATGGGGGAAGGGGGTTTGTGTTCATAGGTCACCTTGGGGTCCTTCTCCTGGGCCTAGGCATGTGTAGAGTGTCCACAATGGCACTCGGGGAAGGTGGAGTGGACTCAGGGTTTTGGAAAGGGAGAGAATACCCTCTGTATGGGACTAGTCTGTCTCCGTCAACTGCAACCTTTCTCCCTCTGGGTGGCAGCTGGACCCTGTGCAGCACCTCCTCCATCCTCACCAGGACCCAACAGGTCATGTGATATCTTGTCTGTTTTTGATGAGAACATAAATCTGTTGTCACAATAGAACAATATTATAAATTTGAATTTCACTTTGTTGGTAAAATGACACATCTGAACCAGTCCATGGCTAAAATGAGCTCTTCTTTGTTTAGAGACATTATGTAGATGCTAAATGTCTTTAAAGAAGCAGCCTTTACACCACTCAGGGGTTTTTGAAAGCAAATTGTTTTATTGGCATATAAAATTGCCCCCCACCCCTCGGATTTCATCAGGTGGGGGACAATGATATAGTTTGATGCGGTATGTTGGTTTTCCTCCTGTCCTCAGTCACCAGCCGCCACTGTTGCTTGCATACTTCTTCAGAGGATTGTTTTTGCTGAGTATAACATCCAGGTTCCTGAAAAACACTTCCAAGAAACAACACAACACTTGAAATGGGAAGTGACCCCTGATTCACATGTGGGGTTGGTTCAAACCATCCCTTCCCAACTATAAAAGTCAGCCATCCATCAGTAAGAAGGAACTTTACATAGATAATATCTCATTCTTCATCATGAAGCTCCTGGTCTCAGTGTTCCTGCTACTGGCTCTCAGTTATCCAGCCACAGCTAAAGTTGTGACGTCGTTTCAAAACATATGCGATTACTTCTTCTTCAAGGGTCAACCACCCATCGGGCCAACAGCTGCTACATACGAGAAGATCTGCCAGAAGACAACTCAAGCAGGCAGTTATGAATATGCGACGCTCTATGACACCAGCCGAAGGATCCCTGTCTACTCTGCATATGAGTTTGTGGGATATGCCCGATGTGGCAGGAACGACAAATGGTTCATCGAACCTCAGGTTAGTTTTCACCCTTTTGTGTCTCTCAATCTTGTTCGGATGCGTTAGTCGCCTTCCACAGCATGATATCAGTCAGTATTAACTTCTGTAATTATAAGGCACAGCCAAAATTAAAATCCTGGCGTCGTGCCTGGTGTTACCATGTTAAAACAATGACGAGAGAAAAAGAAAAGACCATTTTAGCATTTTTTTTAATACCTGCACTGTCTGTAGGAACAGAGAACAGGGTTCGCACGAATCGTTAAAAGGTCTGAAATGAGATTTTCAGAATTTAAGGTCATAAAATGTCTTAAAAGGTTTTATTTTATTGTTGTAGGTCTTAAATTTTGAGGTGATGCCTCGTTGCAGGATTCACTCATTTAAATATCCAATATACAATATAAATATTGGTTCTCCACAGGCCACCTGCAGGATTAAAGAACACAAAACAGTACAGATGATGCTCAGCTACAGACAGTTATCCAGGGGGGTTCAGAGAAGACACAAAGTCCTCTGTTATCTCTGATAGTTGCTCGAATCTGGATAATAATGTTTGTAGTGCGAAGCTGCAATGGCCAACATGAAGGAGAGGAGCAAAGTTTTAATTCTGTGACCTCTTAGCTGGAGTTTATAGATTTAATGGACTGTTAGTGGATGAAAGGTAGATATACTGAAACATGTGTGTCTTAATGTGGAGAATTAACTACAGCCGACGAGAACGACCAGAGCAGCCTTATTGTTTTACACAATGTTGTCAAAATTAACAATTCCAAACAAATTATAATTAAAATTAGAATTTTAAATGTTTTTTTAACACAAAGAGTTTTATGTGATGTAAAACAGTTTATTGCATTTGCCATTAATTTGATTAGTTTGTGATTTCACATATGATTATCTGAAGATACAAAAATACTCAGAAAAATATCCATATTAATGTTGTCAAGTTGATTTCAAACATGAAGCTCAGCTCTAATGTGCATTTGTTTTGCTGTGGAGAGGATGTTATATTTTCTCTGTCCAGGTCTTTAAAAGCATTAAATTTGATTGCAGCAACCCTGAGAGAATGTATACAGTAAATAATATTTTATTTTGTATTTGCAACATTAGAGACAGAATCAATACAATCTTCAGATGGCAGATGATTCAAACAGTAGCACAAAAATTAACTGAGATGCTGATTTTTATCCTCTAAAGCTGGATGACCAGAACGGTGGAGACTTCATGGCTCCTGAGAGCACTGTCACGAATAACCTTGGCCAAAATCAATCACTGAATGAAGATTACACCGGCACCGGCTACGATAAGGGACACCTGCTTCCAGTCAGACACCGAAATTCCTCATCATGTGTGGAAGCCACATTCACCCTCACAAATGCTGCTCCACAGAATCCAACCTTTAACCGAGGAAGGTGGAGGGTAAAAGAGGCTGAAGTGGCAAATATGTTGACAACCAACTGCTTGAACAGTGGTTTTCGTGCCTATATTGTTACTGGTGTGGTGCCTGGAAATACAAACATCAATAACAGGGTTAATGTTCCCAGATATTTCTGGAGCGCCTACTGTTGCAGAGACAACAATAACAGACCTCAGTTCTCTGGCGCCTTCTATGGGAACAATGTAAAATCAGGCACTATAGCAATAACCTCAATAGCCGACCTGGATAGAAACCTTACTGCACTCTATGGCACTGGCTTCCAGGTGTTCTCAAATGAATGTCAATAAGCTCCCTGAGTTTCAAACAGCCAGTCAAGATCGTAGTTGCCCCCCCCCCCCCCCCCCCCTTCCCTTGCAGGCAACCTGCGGCCTACAAAAGCAAAAAGCAGTAACTTCTGTTACTGAATTTTGCTTTTGTTCAGCAGGGTAGCCATCATCTATTACCACTACCTGCTGCCCTAAACGCAGTAACTACAATTTGATCCAAAATGCTTGCTAATTATGCTAATGCTAGGTAGCAATAATGTTAAAGGACCAGTGTGTAAGATTTAGTGATCTCTATCAGAACAAACTTGGCAGAAATAGAATTTAATATTCAATTTAATTTCTAATATTCTAAATCCTTCACACTGGTCCTTTAACAGAGATTGTCTGGAGTCATCTGCCAACAAAGATACTACATCAGAGAACAAATGTATTCACAGAGAAGTACTTATGATTACTTTCCCTAACCATTACGCTCCATGCATTTCTCTTTGTGCAAGACTGTGTGTTAAATACTGTAACAGCCATCCAGTATACATGAGACAACAGAGTACTAAACTCTGAAGTATCAGGTTATAGCTTGTGTTAATCAATTCATAATATGAATAAAAGCATTTATATCTTTTATCCATATATTTATCTTCACACATAATCTCTCCTGTTGATCATTATAACTCTGCTTCTGCATAGAAAAAGACATTAAAATGACCTGTTCATCATGAATAAACATGGTTTCTGAGTCAGATTTGTCTGTTTTTTTATATTATGTTGTTGGATTTAGGTCAGGGGTGTCAGCGTATGATTTGTAGATTTTGATGAGACGAATAATTGAGTTTTGGTTCGATCTCTCTATGACATTCCTACGGGCCGTGGCGGCTATATTAGATACATAGGTTTCAGTGCTTTCACTGTGAAATTAACATGAAATGCCTTTGTAGATGACTTGAGACCAACAATTAATGGTGACAAGCAACAGCTTGTAGACTTGAACTTCCACAGAATGAGTGATGAAGATGACAGACGATCAAATACAGTTAAGTGTTACTGACAGCAGCTACAGCCTGTTCTGTCTATTGACATGCAAAGTTTACACAAAGTATCTGATTGTTTCAGTGACATATTTGGTGGGTTGCTCCATGTTAGATTTCCCAAGGTCTTATCAAACATTTAACATTTTTTTCATTCCAACATGATGTTATTTCTTACCTACTTCTTCAGAGGATTGTTTTTGCTGAGTATGACATCCAAGTTCCTGAAAAACACGACACTTGAAATGAGAAGTGAGGACTTTCGAGAACTGAATATTCTATGAACTGAATATGAATCTATTTTAGTTGATGAAAGCAACAGGCAGTGAAATAACACAAGTTTAGATGAGGAACTGGCTCCTTCAGGTTTATAATCGAGATCAGAATTGTTCCTTCATGATGGTGAAGATAAACTATGAACTAACACCGGTAGATAGATTAGTATTTCCCAAATACAGTCAATCAGAAAAATGATGTAGCCCCAAGTTAGACTGCTGCTGGTTAGGGGGCCTGTTGGGTCCTGGTGAGGATGGAGGAGGTGCTGCACAGGGTCCAGCTGCCACCCAGAGGGAGAAAGGTTGCAGTTGACGGAGACAGACTAGTCCCATACAGAGGGTATTCTCTCCCTTTCCAAAACCCTGAGTCCACTCCACCTTCCCCGAGTGCCATTGTGGACACTCTACACATGCCTAGGCCCAGGAGAAGGACCCCAAGGTGACCTATGAACACAAACCCCCTTCCCCCATCACACAGCCCCCCAGAGACTCTAGCTGTGCCCCTTGTCCCATGCCTCTTTTCCCTGTAACAACTAAGTCACTCCCTGCCTTATCGAAGGTGAGTCCTGCCCCCCCCCCAGCTGATTCCTCTGTGTCAGATTGCTCCACGACCTCACAGACTGAAGAAAACTTGTATCTTTCAGTCTGGTTTTAGAATTTGAAAGAATTGTCTTGCTGGTTCCCAGCTGTTTATGTATCTATGCTTCATTTCATGGCTGGTAACATGGACGTTCATCAGGATGAACTCTGGCCCATATAGGCGATGTTATGTTATATAATTAATGATTTAAACGTGTTTCTTGTTTATTTTCTTAGTATACAGAAATATATAAAGTAGCACAAAGCTTATAATGTGATACAGGAACAGATCAGTGCTGAATACTAGAAAGACTGAACACTAAAAACATGTATAATCACATTGAGATAGCCTCATAGGAAAACAATGAAATATCGATCCTTTACAGTCTTCAGTATATCATCTATCCATAGTGTCATCATGCTGCTGTTTAGTGGCTATTGTCTTCAACATGTGTAATCAAAATGAAAGAAATGTCTTATAAAGAGTCTTAAAGATGGGACGTTAAATAATCTGGTGTTAGAATTCACAAAGTCTTGTCAAAAATTCAACAAACTGTCAGAGCTAACCACAGGCTTGGACTAAAAGCCCAGACTCAGACTCAGTTCAAATATTCAGTCCTTTTAATAAGAATGAGGTTGGTACACAGGTGATCTGATATCAAGGCAACAGTGTCCAAATCAGCAGGTGGAAAAAACAGATTTGGGAACTACAGGGTTGAAAAAAGCTGGGACGCTGTCACAAGGAACGAGATGAACTGGCACAGAAGGAAGGGAACACTGAGATTATATACTCTGGAGGAGGGGAGGCAATGAGAGACAGGTGCAACACATGAGGGCAGGAAGTAAAGGACCTGAAACGAGACAAGAGGTGAATTTCAAAATAAAACAGGAAGTACAAGACAAAGAATAAACAGAACAAGAGAAACAAAAAGGTAACTCAGCTATCCGGACGGGGCGTGACTCAAACATTTTATTTCAACATGATTATTATTGCTTACCAGTGGAGGCTGGTCCATAGAGGCAGAGGAGGTTGATCCTCTATTTTTTGAGAGGCTAAAGGGAGATCAAAATATAAAAAAAGAATATTTGGTTGTAATAAACCATTACCAAATCTCAGTATTTATAAAGTGTTTTTTCTCTCTTCTTTGGAAAAAAATCCATTGCTGAAATTCTGTTTAAAATGCCTCAACAGCGACACCTGCAGGGCGGGAAGAGAAAGGCCAGTGTGGAGGTGGTGGGGGGGGACAGAGGAGCTTGCTTGTCATTGTTGCTAACTTTTGCTCATGGTCTTAAATGAAAACAACATTTAAGATGTCCAATGTTTAAATAAAATAAAATAAAATATATAAAATATTCAATGCTCAGTTATTGCAATATGAGGCATGAAACCTTCCTCTTTTAAACAGTGAATGAAACAGCCTCTGTCCACGTCATCAAAACTTGATGATAACAAACATTCACCGCTAACGTCAGTTAGCAGCTAGATGCTAATTAGCTGCTCAGCTGCAGCACATTAAACAGCAGGTAAACAACTCAAATGTCACATCGGACCGTTAGATGCTGGTTTGATCGTTGCTCTTCAAAATCCCTGTTAGCGACACGCTGTCTGTCCATGACTTGTACTTACAGCAGTTTGTTTACTTTGTCTTAAATGAGACATTAAATTTTGCTATTAATCCGCAGTTCATATGCCTGCTGAACCGTGGGGGGGGGGGGAGCGATCCGTACGGATCACGCATCAACTACGATCAGTTACACCACTAGTTAACACTTGTTATTCTAGTTACTTTAAGCTTATTACTCAATATACGACTCAGCTTAAAAACGAACTAAAGAAACTGTCAGAAGCAGCAGCCAGACCTCCTGCACTCATTCACTAATCACATCAACAGGTGACTGAACAACCACTCAATTAAAAACGAATGAATGAGTCCAGACAGCTCACTGTAACTTCAACAAGCAAACTAACGTTACCCACAACACTTTATATGATCTCTGCTGCATTCTGGTTAAGGAGATAAAAAAACACAAATAAGCCACACAGAGACATTTAACCATCAGAGATGAAATTAGCGACCACAGAGACAGAGAGGAGCTGTATCTGACTCACGTTATCTGATGTCTTCTTCTTTCTATCATGGAGATGAAATATTCATGTCATAACATCCATTTGTGACTGTTTGTCATCTTGTTTGTTAGTTACAAGACAATATGTATATGCTAAATGTCTTTAAAGAAGCAGCTTTTACACCACTCAGGGGTTTTTGTTTTTAAAAGCAAATTGTTTTATTGGCATATAAAATTGCCCCCCACCCCTCTGATTTCATCAGGTGGGGGACAATGATATACTTTGATGCGGATGTTGGTTTTCCTCCTGTCCTCCCCAGTTTTTTGAGTCACCAGCTGCCACTGGTGTGGGGGTTGAATGCAGCTCATTTTTGTAGGATACAGCAGAAAGGCCTATATACATACAGTACATTATATACAGACTTTGTATGAAGTTTGGTGTATTATCATTTATTTTACAATAATTATAGGTCTTATATTTATAATTCAGTAGTGGGGATGACCTATGAGGGGAAGGGAAAAATGGAGTGAGAGTGACAGTTTAGTGATAAAGTCATCAAAACTAAAATTTGTAGCTCTGTACTGCAGTTTTTCCTTTATTAGGGCCCGAGCACCTAGCGGTTCACTCACACTCTCCATTCAAATATATGAGTATTTTTCTGTGTCCAGCTGCAGTTACTTATTGTCTCTACACACCTGACAGTACACATGTCAATCAAACTTTGACCAGGTCATGTGGGTTAAAAGTCTTTCCTTTTCTAAAAATAAACTTGATGAAAATTAGGAAATTAATTTGTTTTTCACACAAACTCATCAAGAGTTTTCAATTTACTAATTGAAATTCAAGTGAATGGGCCCAAAACTTGCATGATTTTGATGCCACAGGTGTGAGCGAGACAGACATGTCTCACCCTGCAGAAAATTCTCATCCTCACACCATTGAGTTTTGATGTTTCACCATGACAGAGGAAGTTGCTATAACTTTAGTTTAAATGCTCCAGTCTGCACCAAACTTTACATGTTTGATAAGAGTCCCGGCCTGAACACGTCTACATGACAATATTCCATCAGTGATGCAAACTGGCTGAATAGCGCCCCCCACGAAATTTCAGTGAAGCAGCCTCAGCAGCAGGCAAAATAGTGGACAAAGGAAGTGATGTTTATCTCCTTCTTGCACTGTCTGAAAACAGCCGGGTCTGCAGACATTTACATGCCCAGAAGCCCTTTGACTGTGCTGCACCCCGTTGTACGCAAGGGTGCGAGGGCCCGTTCATCACTGCTTGCAGCTTTAATTGTTACTATACTTCCACCTGCAGCTCAACAGGGAAACACTGTCCGAGGAAACACAAAGAGGGAATTTGATGCTAAAAAGACTGTAAATGTGTCAGATATCCACTTGATATGACTAACTCAGACTGCTGAAGCTGAATAGAAGCTTCACACAGACTTTTAAATGACTGTGTGGACACACTGTGGATTTTGTCCTCCATCACTTCCATTGAAAGCACATTTGAAGGATCTTTTACATACTTACTGATTAGCTCAACAATGCAAACCAAAGATGTATAGTAATAAAACACTATCACTAAATACAGTTGACTGTCTACTAGATAAAAACAAACAAGTTTGTAAAAACACAGATTTTGTTGTCAACAAAGTCTGAGTGTTAAAAACTCCTGCATAACTTTTATCCATGTAAATTAATTTCATATATATGTATAACAGAAAACCACAAAAATCTAAATACGTCCCCTCTAATTGCTGCTTTTTCTTCTTTTACATTTTACTAAACTGGATATCTTTGTGTTTTGGAAGCTGATTGGACAAAACAAAAGTGATGACATCACCTCGGATCCCAGAAGTTGTGGAAGACATCTTTCACAGTTTTCTGAAGTTTTATAGGTCAAACAATTAGTGGATTAATCAAGAAGATAATCAGCAGATTAATCGATAATGAAAATAATCTTTAATTGCAGCTCTACATGTTTGTGTGAAATCCCAAAAAACATGTTTAGATTCAGTAATAACGAAAATTCAGGCCATTTTTTGAGACCTATTTTCAACAAAACACAGAAAACGATTCAGTATGTAACTTTATTAACCACACAAGTCCAACTGCAGCTGCTAAATAAATGTGAAATCAAATAAGAAATAAATTGAGTGAAACAGACTCCATATTTTTATGTTAGCAATGTGTCTTCAAATACAAATAGTCTGAATATCTTAATGAGCCAAAGCTGATAAATGAAGACAACAAAGAGTCTGATGGACAGTAAACAATATCTGGACACCATTAAAAACAGAATGATTCTTCATGTGAAAGCAGCTGGTCAGATAGATACAGTTCTTATATACAGATATATAGAATATATCATATTAGAGCAGATATGTTATTATTCAGATGATAACATCAGTCTGCCCTCGTGTCACAGCTGAAGTCTGCAGGCTGAAACAGGAAGCAGAGCTCAAACAGCACAGATGAGATGAAGATTTTGTATCAAATTGTTGCAGAAATGGGTACCAGAGCAAAAAACTCTCTCTTGAAAATAAAAAGGGGGTCAGAGGTCCAAGCAGCAAAGTGTTCTTTAATGCCGGCATGAAAGGAGAGCAAGTAGCACTTTTACAAAGAACCAAATCGCTCCAAAGGTTTTTTCTTTGGGGTTCATTGTTTTTATGTCCTTGGGTCGGCTTAGGTCACACCTTATCATCCACCCTCCCTAATTTTTGACCAATTATTATGTATCTTTTATCTCCGTCACTCGTTGTTGGTCAAAACTCTTCAAAACAGGTTTTGAGCTGTTTGAGGATATGTACTGACATATTCAATTCTACCTGATTATATCCAATTTTTTATATAAGTATTGGGAATCATTTTACACCATTATTGCCAAGTTGTCTTCTGGCCTTTTTTATTTTTTTGTAAGTTATTCTAGTCATTTTACACCCTTATTTCTTGATCTCCTCCAGAGAGTATGTTTGAAAGGTGAAGACTTTAATGCAGACCCAAGCAAAGTGACATGTAATACAAACACACTCAAATTTCTCCAGTGTATGATTATAATTCTTCTATCGTGCCTCTATACGTACAGTGTGATTAAATATGGTTCATGAGATTATACCTACACCAATACAAATTGTATCACACTAGCCCTTATTGCTTATAAACTTATAAAACTTTTAATGAAAATACACCACATTTCCCCCCTTTGGGACTGAAAGTCCCATCGATAATGCTTAGGAATGATAAGGTCCCATTGCTAATCGATATATATATGTACACTGTTTTCAGGTCCACAAACCATGTCATATCTTAATAACAGGGATCCTGCAATATAGGGAATGGGTGACAAATACATCAAAGTCATAGGGGTTCAAGCACATCCATTTAGTTTCAGTACCATTAGTATTAGTAGTAGTCTTAAGTAGTAAGGAAATCAAATCAAAAACAATCATTGGACAATACAGTAGTTGGTTGATTGTAGGACTATGTTGATTTATCATTAGCAGCTAAATATCAGATGTTATGACTAATCACTATATGCAATCAAGCACACTTATTTATTGATTAAAATCAGTACATATTCACATAACACAGGTAACTTAAGGTTACTCAAAATTGCAGAATATGCTGTTTTTTTGGTCAAGTGACCTAAAGTAATAGCAAGCTTAATACAAACTACTTTACATTTCATCTGAGCCCATAGGCCCCCTGAAATACATTTTAACTCTGTTACCAATTGCCTTTATAGATGCCGTTGCGTCATCTATTACATACAAGATTTCTTTTACCAATTCCGTCAAGGGCAGAAGGGTGGACAAGCACTGACAATATTCATGGCAGTGGTAGGAGTTAAAATATGTTGCGTTCCATTGCAGACGACCATTGAGATTGACAGTTAGTACTCAGCTGTCCTATCTGCTGAGGACAAGCTGGTGCCTGGGTGACCATAACACGTCCTGTAAGGTTAGGGATTCGGGGCCGACACAGTTCTGTCAGGCCATCTCTCTTAAGGTGATACATCAGATAGTAGCAGGAGATGTAACACAGCCATTTGGGTTCCAATTTTTATCCGTCCTGTATGGCTTCGTTCAGCAGGGTCTTTAGAGGGGCATAAACAGGATAAGAGGGATTTTTCCTGTACTGTAGGTTACTTCCTCATTAGTACTTCATTTTTACACAATGGCAGTCATAGAGGCAATCAATTTCTCGTTTAATAGTGGAGCTGACGCCCTTCCCCCCTTTGATGCCTTCTGATTCCGTGTATAAGTACTGCGTGGGTTCCAACGGTGGAAACTGCTGTTCCTGGTAGGTCCTGTTCCTCAAGAGCCATGAAGTTGATGGTGGCTTGTAGGGTGGTGGTGGTCTGCTCTCAGTCCAGGTGGGTCCTGTTGATGATGGCTGGAATGTCCAGGTATACACACCGGCCCAACCTAGAGCTGCATTTCCCCCTGGTGTTGGTCCTGTTGGCATGTGTAGGCCATCCTGGTAATCTGCATTGGATTGCCCATCCATGCCGTAATAGTACAGCCACTGTTCAGCCATGTCTATCTAGGGTGGAACATCACATAATGAGGATTGACACAGACTTCTGCCAGCTATTACTCCTCTTCCTCCTCTGCTTCAGCATCCATCTCCCTGCCAAGCTGCCATAACTCAAGTATTCTTTTATACTTCTGCTCGTATCTAGTTGATAGTCGTTCTAGTCCTGCCTTACCATATCTTTGTAGGAACATGTGAGTGCTAAACAATATGTCTTCTCCATAGAATATGGACTGTCTGACTGTCCTGCATCTCATCGTCATACCAGTTGTCTAATCCTGTCTCTAGAGTCACGTGCCCCTGAATTTGTAGGGGGAACTGTCCGGGAAGCATTTTTGTGGCTTTGTTGACCATGGCTGAAATTATGGGTAGTATACAACACATGATGATGGCTACTATCAATAAGAAGCCCCCCATGAACATTCCCACCACCTGTAGGATCTTTTTCCAGGATAGATTGCTTAGCCAGTCCCAAAGCTGGGATAGTGCTTGAGACTTGGTATTCCAATTAGAATTTGTCACATGTTCATCTCTGAGGGTTTTTATTTTATTCAATAATTTTGTTAAATTGCCATCTTTTCCTGTCACTGTAGGTATCACTGTACAACACTCGTCTCCAAAGTAACTACAGACTCCATGTTCTTCAGCCATTATTTTGTCAATTGCAAATCTGTTCTGTAAGGTCATTGTAGTAGTAGCATGTAACTGGAGGTTTACACCTTCCAAAGCTGACAAAGTCCAATTTATGAAGCGCTGCTGATTATACCATAAGTAGTTCACCCATCGGCTGTTGCGAATGATATATTGCGAATTTATCATTGTTCCCACTATGGGTATCCACCCTGTTCCTTGCCCTGATTTTATCCAGTCTTCCCCTACCGCCTGATGGTCTTTTGGTACTCCAATGGGCTCCTGGTTCCATGCTATATATATGTTATCATCCAATTTCCATGGAGTCTGAGCCATTCGCCTAATTCTTTTGGTTGTTCTATCTTTTACTACTTGCTCACTAATTACAGTAACTTGTCTGGTTACCATAACTGGCGCACATATCCCTGTCCACTTTTTAGGTAACGTTACTTTTACTTGTTGGTTGTCGTCACACAGCCAAAATATATCTGCTAGTGGTCTTGTGCCGTTGTCTAGGGATGGTAAGATGAACTGACTGTAGTACCTATTATTGTTCATAACAATCAGTGTTAGCCCTTGATCTATTATAACTTGCTCACATTGTATTGCCGCAGTGTTTGTAGTACTATATATAAAGTAAGGCATGCTGCTTGGTAGATGTTCAGGTCTCCCCTGTTCTGGCATACGCAGCCACCTATAATCTAGCCGTACACCATCTTCTGATTCTACACTTAGCACTATTCCCAAGTTGCTAACATTATTCATCGTTGCCCCCAGTTGTTTCAATGTTACCTTTTCAGTTTGTTGCCGCAGCTTACCATTGAGCGCTACCATTTTCTTTTTCATTTCTTGTCCCCTTGTTATACAGAAGGGATGTTTTATCTTTTTAGTTATTTTAGTTAAGGATGGTGTCCAGGTGTTCAGTTCATTATCTACTCGTTGAGGGCATATAGATGTATTTTTAGTCCAATTCATATTTGTTATACTCTCCCAACTTGCCATTACCGTTGCACAGTAAGCAAAGCAAGTGGATTTATTCGAACATGTTTCCTCTTTTATCCCTGAAATTGGTTTTATTTCTGGCAGTCTTTTTGAATTATAGCATGTAATACAAGCGCGTTGGCTGACCTGTCTAGCAGAATATTTTACCAATTCATAAAACAAATTGCTCTCCCATCCTAATACCTCCTCTTCATCAATTTGGTGCACTGTTTCCTGCAAGCTTCTAACTTTACGATGGTTCACATATACCTGAGTCAATTTGATCGCTTCTTCGGCAGTCATTGTGCGATTGGACTTTATGTTTGTACACTGATTGTGAGAGCATTGCACCCGTATTTGTACTATTTCCTCTGTCAGGCATTGTTGGTGGACTGCATAAGTGTCTATTTTCACGTCTCCGGGTCCTAATGTTAGGGTTTGATTGTACTGGGCTGATCTTATGTATGTGAGTGCAATTACTTCTTCTTTCCATATCTTTCCCTCTAATGCTGCTACTAGGCCTGTGGCTAGGGCGCACTCTTCCAACTGCTCTTCTTCTGACACTCTTCCTGTGCTACTATACCTAGTGAGCATTAAACCCATCCCCAAAACTACTAGTAGCAACGCTTTCCGTCTGTTACTCCCTGGACTTCTCCCATGCTCTTGACTTCCAATTATAGTAACTCTGTGGGTTACATTCAATGGGAATGGCTCCGGCTGATACTCCCTCTCCTGATGAGGCACCTGAAGTTTCCCTGACTTCTGTTGGATCCTCATGACTCTGTCTGACTGGGGTCAAGCTACTACTCATTGGCTCACCACTGGTTGACCCTCTATCTGTCTCTCCTCCCACTGCTTACTGACTCTCTACGTCTAGCAGCTAATCTTTGTGATCTTCTTTCTCCTTGAGGCCCGCACTGCTGTCTCTCCTCTTGTCGGGAGGCATTGCCGTCCCTTTCTGGTTCTTGTCGGTGCTGTTCTCTATCTTCCAGTTGGGAGGCGTTGCCGTCCCTTTCTGGTTCTTGTCGGTGCTGTTGTCTATCTTCCAGTTGGGAGGCGTTGCCGTCCCTTTCTGGTTCTTGTCGGTGCTGTTGTCTATCTTCCAGCTGGGAGGCGTTGCCGTCCCTTTCTGGTTCTTGTCGGCTTCGTGCTCTGCAGCAATGGTTGAGATGAAACCAAAATCTCTTACCCTCTACTTTCAGTGCAGTTGGGGTGGCTAGGATCACCTTCAATGGTCCTTCTCATCTTGGCTGATCCCACTTTCGTTTGAAAAAAAAAAATACTTTCACGTAGACCCAATCACCAGGCTCAACTGTCCTCAGTTGTTCTGGGATTTCCACGTCCTTGCTCTCAGCTGCAGTTTTTATCTGTTGAAACACAACCTTGTGTATTTGGGTTAGATGTTGCAGATAACATGTTAGTTCTCTTTCACATTGTTCAAGGGGTGGCCCTTCATATGGCCCCCTACGATAGGGAACCGGCATCGGTCTCCCTGTAAGCGCTTCATGCGGTGTTAGATGCGTTAGTCTGTTAGCTTGTGTTCGCATAGACATCAATGCCAACGGCAAAGCATCCACCCAGTTAACCTTGTATTGGCTATCTGCCATAATTTTCCTGAGCTTCGTCTTTAAGGTACCATTTGCCCTTTCCACAGCCCCCTGAGACTGTGGATGGTACACACACCCAAACTTTTGTTTGATCCCTAACATCTTTAAGGCTATTTTGAGTGTCTCTGCTACAAATGATGGCCCATTATCAGAACTGATAGTGTCTGGTATTCCAAATCTCGGAAAAACCTCTTTGCACAAGAATTTAGCTACTGATCTACAGTCCGGACCTTTCGTCGGGATCGCTTCTATCCATCTGCTGAATCTGTCGATTACCACCAGGATGTATCTGAACCCTTTTACTCATTCTGTCATGTCTATGAAATCTAACATTAAGTGGCGAAACGGTCCTTCTGGTGGTGGGATGTGTGCTATTGGTGCTGAAAATGCTTTCCTTACATTATGCTGTGCACACACCTCACATTCATGCAATGTTCTATCCACCATAGCCGCTAAATATGGCGACCACCATACCTTCTGAAGCCTTCTCAATACCTCCCCCCTTGCACAATGGTCCTGGCCATGTGCATCACGAATTGCAATTTGTATCAGTGATGTGGGGAGAACAAAGTGGCCTTGTGCACTGCGCCATAGCCCCTGTGAGGGACCCTCATGTGTTATTTTAACCGCCCCCCTTTGGAGCCATGCAGAATGTGCATATGGACCTGACTGCTGTTGTGCTGCAATAAGGGATGCTAAGTTTGTTAGGGGTTCACAATCTTCTGCCACTAGCTGTGGTCCCATACATGTGGACGTAGCTACGCGTTTTGCAGCCTCGTCTGCCAAGTTACCCTTGGCAATCAATGAGTTTGTTTTTTGGTGTGCTGCGCATTTGATGATGGCTAGTGCCTTAGGGTGATGTATAGCTTCCAATAGAGCTGATATAGCCTCCCCATGGGTTACTGGGGAGCCATCTGCTCTCAAAAAACCTCTTTGTTTCCAAATAACTCCATGAACATGGCCCATTGTGATAGCTGATGCCTTCTGAAAGGCAAAGGCAGCTTCTGCTAACCCCTGATAGCAGGGTGGCAGACCTGTTTCAATGTTGTCCAATTTGGTACTATAGTATGCTAGTGGTTGCTTACCTGTTGGAGTATCCTGCATTAGTACCGCACACGCATAGCCTGCTTTTTCTGCAACATATAAATGACAAACATTAGCATAGTTAGGATTACCTAACACTGGTGCTTGTTGCAGGTCGTGTTTTAAAGCCAAAAATGCGCCCTCAGCTTCAGCAGTCCATTGCAACTCAGCTGAGCCATTTGTTTGTCCTGCAGCACGAATTAGGCCACGTAGTGGGGCTGTTTTTATAGCATAGTCGCAGATCCACGGTCGACTAAATCCAGTCATTCCCAGGAATGACAGCATGTGGCCCACTGTCTGAGGTTTTGGAGCTTTTGATACTGCCTCGATTTGTGAGGGAGCGATTGCTCGTTTATTGCCACATACCTGTCCTCCTAAATACTCTACCTGCAATTTGTCTTTGCTCACCTTATGTCCCCCTCTTGCTAGAGCCTGTAGAACTGAGAGTGAGTCTTGTACACATTGTTCTTTTGTCAGACTACAAACCAGCAGATCATCTACATACTGTAGCACTGTGCTAGTGACGTTTAGATGTTGCAAATCATTGGCTAGAACTCTGTTAAAGATTGATGGGCTGTCCACGTAGCCTTGCGCAAGACGTGTATAAGTGTACTGCTGGTTTTTATATGTAAAGGCAAACAAGTATTGTGAGTCTAGATGCAATGGTACACTGAAGAATGCTGAACATAGATCAATGACTGTGTACCAGCAGGCATCATGAGGAATATTAGATAACAGAGTGTGTGGGTCTGGGACCACTGGCGTTTCTACGTCTACAATAGCATTAATGGCACGCAAATCATGTACCAATCGATAATCATTTGAGTGTGGTTTCTTGATAGGAAAAATTGGTGTGTTGCACGGACTTTTTGTTGGTTTTAGCACGCCTGCTGCTACCAAGCCCTTGATAGTGGGTTCTATACCTGCTATTTGATGGGGCTTTAGCGGGTATTGTTTTTTATACGGCAATATGATGCCCTGTTTTATTTTAATTTGGACTGGCAGCGCTGACCTAACCAGCCCTACATCTGTTTTATGTTGTGACCACAGCCCCTGGGGTATCTGTAGTAACAGCACACTGTGTTCTTCTGAGAGTGACGCTTGAGTAGGAGATCTCTGGCTGAGCAACACTTGGATCCCAGTGCCTTCATCATACGTTCGTAGGGGTATTTTAAGATATTGTCCACTGGCAGAGGACTGCACATGGTCTTTTTGAGTTGGTTTCCATGTTGTTATTTGTAAGGCTTTCTTCACCATAGGTCCCATGTCCTTAGCCTTTTTTCCAACTGCAACCATGAGAGTGACATGTGGGGTGGAGTTGGCCACTTGGAACCAAATTGCGCAATTCTGGTGGCAGGATGACTGCTGCTGCAGCTCCTTGTGGTCCTACATAGAGGTCCTGACACACCATGGAGAATATTTTTCCACCCACCAGCTCTTTCCAACATTCTCTGTAATCCGTGTGTTGTTGGGTTTCATCATACAGCATAGTACAGTGCAGTGGCAGTTGTGGTTCAGATGCAGAGGGCAGCTCTCTTTGTACCCACGCTTTCCAGGTGTTCCACTGGTGTATTAGCTCTGAGTTGGGCGGCCATTGAATCCAATATACTGCAGGCTGAACATGAGTAGTTGGTTTTTCAAATTCCTTTAGCACTTGGACTGTCATCATGCTTGAAACACTGTCTTTTAAGTCCAATTTGAGACCTGTGTGGGTGCAGGTGATAGTTGCCTTTAGTGGGCACAGGATGTCTCGTCCCAATAGGTTGATAGGGGTGCTTTCTGAATAGAGTAGGGGTGCCGTTATTGATTTTCCTGATACTATCATATGCACCGGTCGTGTTAGGGGAATTATTTGGGTTGTCCCAGAGAAGCCTACAGTTTGGATGGATTGTCCTGAGAGGGGAAGTGAGGAACCTCCGCTGCCTATACAGGAGTATGTGGCTCTTGTGTCCACCATAAAGGTGTATTTTTGACTCTGTATTTCAACGGCAACAGTGGGTTCTTCTTGTGGTTGTGTTGAGATGACCGGTGTCATGTGTACCCCCTCTGGCTTCTCTAGGCGCCCCTATTGCCAATCCCTGGCTGGTCCCACCCATGGATTGGTGGGGCAGTCCCTTCTGTGGTGTCCTTTCTGGTCGCACCCCCAACACAACATTTCTTCATCTTGGTTTGAGTTGGACTGGTTTTGGGACTGTGTTTGTCTGTTCATCTGTGGATTTTGTCCTCTTCCTCTCCCTGGGCGATAGATTCCTCCCCTTGACCTCGGCTGTCCTCTATAGGGGGGCCCTTGATTTACCTGAGGCTGGTTAACATGCACATGAATAGGTGGTAGGGAAGCAGGTGACGTCACGGGTGTGACGTCACGGGTGTGACGTCACGGGTGTGACTTCAGGCTGCGCTTGGGGCTGTTTGGGTGTCTGGGGTGTTGCAGACTGTGGAGCTGAAGGTTGTTCCACTGCCACTACTGGAGCCTGTATTTTTGTTTTTCCTTTTTTTGTTTGGAATGTAGCTCATTCAATTGGAGCTGGGTGAGCTTACTAACCAGGCTTTTATTTACCTCCGCTTCTTTCTAATTTTTCTTTTCTCACATTTTCCACATGATGTACAAGATGTTCAGAAAACAGAGGCCAGTCCATTTTCATCAGCCCTACTACATTATCCAAGAGCTTTTGCACTCCTTGAGGCATGGCTTTCTTTGCCATGACCTTGAACAGGCTTTCAGTTGTGCTGTTCTCGTTCCATGCTCCACCAGTTTCCTCCCTCCATTTATTTTGAAAAGACCTTAGGAATTTTGCAGGACACTCTTCATCCCTTAGCCTCTCTCCCTCCAATTTAGATGGGTCCATCTTTTCAGGGTATTGTTTCCTCAGCTGGGCCCATATTCGGCTCCGATATCCATTAAATCCTAATGGATCGTGGCTGTTTCCTAACAGCACCGCCGGCATGTGTGCTCCCTTAAAAACTTCTTCTGTAGCAGCAGTTCCTGCCATGTGCATGAGCAATGCTTTGATGTCACCCAAAGCCAAAGTGACTCCTGCTGTGCTTTCTTCTAATGCTGTGATCCACTTATTTGCTCCCTCATTCAAGTCTGGCAGTCTTCCTGCTAGACCAATCATGTCACAGAAGGACCACGGAGTATATTGAGGAGTCTGGTTTCGACCCTTGGTCACTAATGGCATCTGGCGAAGGGGTGCCTGTTTAACGTTTGGTCCTGTAGTTTTTCCATTTCAGAGTTGCATCTCTAAGGGGCTGAAAGAGGCTTCTGGCCTGGTTGTCCATTCCGCCAGTTCTATTGATTCCCCTTGTAATACTCTTGAATGTCTTTGCATCTCTTCCAGTTGTTCCATCTCCTCCAGATGTTCCAGCACCAGCCATTTTTTTTCCAAATCTTTTAGCATTTCTCTACTTTCTGCTCTTTCTGCAGACGCTCCTCTAGGCGTTCTTTTGCTCTCGTAAACTCCTCATGTAATATTGCTCGGCGTCTTTTTCCCTCCACTTCATCTTCCACTGTGTGAGCTCCTCTTGGTGATGGGAGCTGAGTCCCCTCACATTTTTGGGAGGGAATGAGCACGGGGTGTCATTATATCGTCAGTTCGGTATCGTCGTTCTGTATACTGTGACCCCTTCTGGCTGCATTCCTCCTTTTTCTGGCTCTGTACAGGTAAGGTATGTCGTCTCTCTGATCCACAGGCTGTCATTTCCTTATCATTACATGTTGTTCTGGCTTTGTTTGGATCTAATTTGTCCACCTGGGAGCGTGTCTTCTGTCCATAAGTCTCACAGGCATCGAGATATGCTGTCCTGGCTTTATCTGTATCTAATTTATCCTCCAGGGAGCGTGTAGTTTGCCTGTAAGTCTCATAGGCGTCGTCGACCCGCACACTTCCTCTCTCTTCCTCACAGAGAGAGGAGGCAGCTGATACCCTTGATGACTCATTGCGCGCTGGAAGATCTTGTGTGTCCCAGTTCAATATGAATCGTCCGGTAATTTCTCCCTCTGCTTTAGCTTCTTGTCCCACCAGTGGGCACTGTTTTACTCGTACAGCCTCTTGCTGGGGGGAATATGGAGGTGGCTGGCTTGTTTCCATCGGAGCTGAGGGGGTAATTTGCTGCTCTGCCTCCTTTTTCTTGCTTTTCAAAGCGGGCATCTGTTTTATGACCAATATATGTTGCTTAGCAGTGTCTCTAAACCAGCTGAGCACTTCACGTTCTCTGGCGCGCTTTCCTTCCCTGCTGTTGCTGGTGTCTTTTGCCTTGTATGTTTGATGTTAGCTTCTACTTCTTTACAGCAGGCCACATCGAAAGTCCCCTTCTCAGGTCACTGAAGGATGCCTGTTGTTCGCTTATGCCACGTCTCCATACAGTGTCTTATTTGTTTGACCTGGTCTGGATGCTGTCTTATCACTAACTCCACTGGGGTTAGCAGTCCTTCCTGTTTTGTTATTTTAGCTCCCATCACTCCTTGTTTAGCACTGCCTTCTTGCCTGGTGATTTCTGGCTGTCCGTCTTCCCTTGTTAGTATCAAAACTAATATTTTGCCTACTGTAATAACCTGTTTTAACTTTGGTACTAACTCTGGGTTGTACTTTAAGAACTCACTCCCGTCTTCGGCTCGGGTTTTTTCGAGATATCCAAATTTACCTGTCTCCCACTCTACGTTCCTGGGAACAATCCAAATCTGCAGCCGCGGATCTATTGCCCCCCTATTTCTCCCCGAGATTGTTAAATTTTCAGGGATTCCTAAAAAAGGGCGCAAAGGACGAATAGCTGCACTTTTGGGGTTTAGGCACAGGTTTTCTAATATTGCAGCTAGGGTGAATGGCACCCATAAACTGTGTATCACGTCTTCCCAAGGTACTGCTGGGAACTCTTCTTTTGTTTGATTCAAATTTATGATCTTTGTCAGTTGCCACAATTTCTGGTTAATTTCTTGTTCAGTTTGCCAGTGTTCTATGCCGTCCTCGTCAAAATATGTGTGTTCCAGCCAAAAATGTGTTTTTACGCCTTTAGTTTCCACATTTCCCTTATTTAAAAAATGACTGAGGGTCAATACCTCATCATCACTATCACTTTCCTCTCTCTGTTTAGCCATTCACTATTTTTACACTCTGTTCTATTTATTTAGTTTTACTCTTGCGTGTTTGTGTCTTTTTTTTTTTTTTTTTGGTATGTTCGACACAATCATACACGTTTTCTGCACCTGTGTATGTGGGTATGTGTGTGTATGTGCGTGAGTGTGAGTGCGTGTGTGTATGTGTGTGTGTGGGGGTGCGTGTACGCGTGTGCGTATGTATGTGTATGTGTGTAAGTGTGTGTGTGTGTGTGTGTGTGTATGTGCTCTGCACTCCTTATCTACAACTGCTCTGGCTTCGCGCCCAGACTCATGCACAGGCTTGAAGGACCCTGCCTTGGCACAACGCCCAGGCTTATTATCTGTTGTTTTTGAGTTTCTTTTTTTTTCTCTCCAAGCACATACACTAAAAAGGGGCCTTTTGATTACATTTCATACATGTATATATATTTCTGTACACTACTTCATACTAACTTTAACAGAATTATCACCTCTTCTAGATTATGTAAAAAGATATGCCCTTATCCTAGAGGCATAAAAATCAGCTCGTTTTACCCTTAAAACGCTAATTTCTTTTTCTCAAGATATATTTTGTTCACCCGTGCAGACCCCCCACTCTTTTGGAGCGGTATCGTGAACTTTCAGATATGCCCTTATCCTAGAGGCATGACCTTGGCCTTTGACTCTAAGCGCTTACAAAAACTCACACTTATGTTTGTTTTGATTAGGTATGGCACAATATTGGCAGCAGTCTAATTTAAGAAAACCTCAACATTTGATCTGTTGGGCTGGTTGCGTTCCATGCTATTCCAATCTACCAGATTCAACTTAATGAATGTTCCAGGATGGAGATAACATGCAGCTCCCAACTCAACGCTCAAAATTTTTTTTTTTTTTTCTTGGTTTAAGAAAATTTCAACACTTAAATCTTTTTTTCTTTATACTTGTTGAGTCCCATAGCATTCCAGTCTACCAGATTCAACTTAATGAATGTTCCAGGATGGAAATGCGATGCGACTCCTAACTTGGCGCCAAAAAAGATTTTTACATTGGGTGTCAGGGAAATACTGCTCTGATCTTTCTAGCTATCCCTGCTTTATTGCCAACCTAATCAACCCTCCCGCAAAAACCACAGTTGCTAACATCCAAACAGCTATACATACATTAAATATGATCTCATCACATTCATTCCTTTCCGCACCATGGTTTTGCTGAGGCATAGCAAACACAAACATCAAAAGACAGACAAAAACATTTAACATATATTACACCCGCTACGTGGCCTCTTATAATTTGCTTAAATTTAGACAGGTTAGGTTCAGAGGAATGGATCATTTACCTGGGCGGATCACATCTCCCACACAGACACCACTATTAATTGGCAGATATTAAAAAGGCTCTGCTTACCTCAAGGATTTGGGGGCCCGTGGATCTGGGGGAGGTGAGAGTGCCACCTGGTAAAGGATCCGACTTCCTCCTGGCTGGCTCGCCATAAATTTTGTATCAAATTGTTGCAGAAAAAGGTACCAGAGCAAAAAACTCTCTCTTGAAAATAAAAAGGGAGTCAGAGGTCCAAGCAGCAAAGCGTTCTTTAATGCCAGCATGAAAGGAGAGCAAGTAGCACTTTTACAAAGAACCAAATCGCTCCAAAGGTTTTTCTTTGGGTCATTGTTTTTATGCCCTTGGGTCGGCTTAGGTAACACCTTATCATCCACCCTCCCTAATTTTTGAGGATATGTACTGACATATTCAATTCTACCTGATTATATCCAATTTTTTATATAAGTATTGGGAATCATTTTACACCATTATTGCCAAGTTGTCTTCTGGCCTTTTTTATTTTTTTGTAAGTTATTCTAGTCATTCTACACCCTTATTTCTTGATCTCCTCCAGAGAGTATGTTTGAAAGGTGAAGACTTTAGCAGACCCAAGCAAAGTGACATGTAATACAAACACACTCAAATTTCTCCAGTGTATGATTATAATTCTTCTATCGTGCCTCTATACATACATTGTGATTAAATATGGTTCATGAGATTATAACTACACCAATACAAATTGTATCACACTAGCCCTTATTGCTTATAAACTTATAAAATCAATCTGCATAGCTTAATATTGTCTTTAAGCACACCAATGACTTTTAATGAAAATACACCACAAAGAAGAGAAAAAGGGAAAGCAGCCACAGCGGATCGAAGCTGATGATGAAGACCAGCAGTCAGACTGTAGAAAGCTCACAGATCACTGTGGAGGAGAGAAAATGACATTTTAATTACAAACACAATCTGAAACAACATCCTGATGATTTCTCTGTTCTTACAGTCGGACCAGCAGAAGATCTGAAAATGTAGTTTGTCCTGAGAGTGGAGCTGGAGGAAAGATCTTTCAAGAATCATGTCAACATCATGTGTCAACATATATTTTTTTAAATGTATTGTTAATAGTTTTGTATCACTACAATGAAGAAAAATATCAGAAATGCGTGTATCAGTGTCTATGTTTGATTGACAGCAGCTAGGGGGGCGTGTCGGTGTCTGTGTTTGATTGACAGCAGCTGGGGGACGTGTCGGTGTCTGTGTTTGATTGACAGCAGCTGGGGATATGTGTTGGTGTCTGTGTTTGATTGACAGCAGCCGGGGGACGTGTCGGTGTCTGTATTTTATTGACAGCAGCTGGGGGACGTGTCGGTGTCTGTGTTTGATTGACAGCAGCTGGGGGACGTGTCGGTGTCTGTGTTTGATTGACAGCAGCTGGGGATATGTGTTGGTGTCTGTGTTTGATTGACAGCAGCTGGGGGACGTGTCGGTGTCTGTGTTTGATTGACAGCAGCTGGGGGGGCGTGTCGGTGTCTGTGTTTGATTGACAGCAGCTGGGGGACGTGTCGGTGTCTGTGTTTGATTGACAGCAGCTGGGGATATGTGTTGGTGTCTGTGTTTGATTGACAGCAGCTGGGGGACGTGTCGGTGTCTGTGTTTGATTGACAGCAGCTGGGGGACGTGTCGGTGTCTGTGTTTGATTGACAGCAGCTGGGGATATGTGTTGGTGTCTGTGTTTGATTGACAGCAGCTGGGGGACGTGTCGGTGTCTGTGTTTGATTGACAGCAGCTGGGGGATGTGTCGGTGTCTGTGTTTGATTGACAGCAGCTGGGTTATGTGCTGGTGTCTGTGTTTGATTGACAGCAGCTGGGGGACGTGTCGGTGTCTGTGTTTGATTGACAGCAGCTGGGTTATGTGCTGCTGTCTGTGTTTGATTGACAGCAGCTGGGGGGACGTGTTGGTGTCTGTGTTTGATTGACAGCAGCTGGGGGGACGTGTCGGTGTCTGTGTTTGATTGACAGCAGCTGGGGTTATGTGTTGGTGTCTGTGTTTGATTGACAGCAGCTGGGGTTATTGTGCTGCAGCTGAGCAGCTAGTTAGCTATCTAGCTGCTAACTGACATTAGCGGTGCACTAATGTGAGTTGTTGTTCAGAGTCTGTGGCTCTTGTGATGTGTAGCAGGATGCGATCAGGCTCAGTGTGACCATCTGCTCTGCTGATGATAGAACGACACGTCATCGCTTTGCAGAGACTTGATCTGCTGTATAGAAACAAGGACTCCAGCTAAGTGGATGATGGAACAGTATTTAATCTAAATAATGTAAAACTAGGGGGCGCCATCATGAAACCAAAGAATTTAAAATATAAATTTCTCCCTATTGGTATTTGATTTTTTCTAATAAGAGAACACAGGACGAGTGATTGACAGAGCAGATATGTTGCTGTAGCAGACCAAAAAAAAGTCAGTTTAATTTCAGTTGGACTTAAAAAATGACATGAAGAAAAAATCTGTTTCATAAATAAATTATACAGAAATAAACAAAAATCGACATAGTATTAGACATAATATACAGAGTAGTTTAATGAACAAGTGGATCATTAAAATCTAAAGAGTTCATCTTCCAGGGAGCAGGTATGAAGTCTGTCCTACACATTAAATGATGCAGTTTACTTTTGTTAAAAGCTTTAAAAGATTTTGTGTCCATCAATATTCAGACCAGAGCTGCAACTAACGGTTATTTTTGTTATTGATAATCTTTTAATCAAAGAAATGTTAAAAAATAGTAGAAAAGGAGCCTACAGTGATGTGTTCAATTAGCTTGTTTTGTCTGACTATCAGTCCAAAACATTAAGATATTCAATTTACTGTCATATGTGACAAATAAAAACAATAAATCATCACATCTGAGAAGCTGGAGCTAAACAACATTTTGAGCTTTAAACTCAGACTTCTGCTGGTGTCTAATGACTGATGTGACTTTTTTACCTTTGACAGAGACAACAAGGAGAGCTGCAGCAGAGGATGAGGACATGAAGGATGTTATGACATTGACTGATATGAAGCAGGTTCCTGTTTTCTGTTGTTTTTTCTGTTTTTTTGAGTTTCCAAAATTGTTACTTCCTCATTTAAATGCAGCTGTAGTTCCCTACATCAGAGTAGCTGCTATTTGAACATTAATTAGTTTTTACATAAAGAGGTGAGAGTGACAGAAACAATCTGTTCTCCGTCAGCTGCTGCTGTTTTTAACAGGATGTGATGGAGGTTAAATGTTAAATGTAATGTGTTAAAAGTTTGATGTGATTGTCTGTGACTCACCTCCACCGTCACACATCTCTGAGTTCTCTGCTGCTGCTGCTTTCTTGCAAACACATGTCCTGTAAAGAAAGATGTAAAAACATTGAGAAGTCCAAAAAAACTCTAAGATATTAATTTACTCAAAAAAGTTTACGATAATGGGGCAGCCAAGGTGCACAGAGAAGGGAAAGACGTCAAAGAGATGAGAACTCCAGCAACACTTGTAATATTATTCAAATCAAGTTATCTATATGCCACCTTCAGGTGGGAAGAGCAAAGGACCGAGAACGGATCCCTGAGGTACTCCATGAATGAAATGTTAGGTGGAGGATTTACAGTCCGCAACAGTCAAACAAAAGGTTGTTTCAGAGAGACAGAAATAAAACTAATGTAAAACAATACCTGACAGGTCTATCTAAAGATGGAATAACCATGGAAACGTTCTCATATGGTGATGTTTTGAGACTGATGTACTGAGTAATGATTACAGAGAGAGGAAGGTGACAGTTACCTTTTGATGATGATGGCTGTCGCTATGACGATGAGCACAGTGTGCAGCGTGAACAGAACCACACGAACAATCAGCAGTTTCGTGCCTGTAAAACAGATCAAACGTTTCTGAGACGTTTTTTAAAGAAATGTCCAAACTGAACTGATCAAACATCTCTGTGATCGTTATCTAGTTTATCTGTATTATGACATCATGGTTCAGTTTCAATCATATCACATGATGTTTATCTGCAGATCAGATCAGATCAGACTCCTGCAGGTTGAGCTAATAAACACTTTTAGTGCTGACTGACTCTAACAGACTGGAGGAAACAAAGGTTACGATATTGTAACCCTGGTTCTATAAACACAGACCTTCTACTGGACTATATGGGTACTAGTTCTCCTCCAATCATACGCACGCATTCACTCACTGAAATTTGCATGTGTGTAGCCTGCTAATCAGGACCGTGTCCCAAAAAGTATTTAAGGCAGTGCTCCCGCTGCCTAGCATCCCACCACCCCTTCAGCAAACAGTGTAGGAGTGGCAGGGTCCATAGGAAGAGGGCTCCACCTGTGCTCATAGAACTAGGGTTACAATATCATATCCATCGCCCTCTGCTGGACTCTATCAAAACGTCTGGTTTTGGTGTAAAAACTGAGCAGATGTCACGCTGTTGTCCTTTCCACATTCAGTAAACCTCCATCTGGATCTGACTGCCAGAACACTTCAAATACTGCTCAGACTTTCACTCTGCGACACAGCTAATAATGTTTTGGGGTTTTTTCACACAAAAATGTTTAATTTACTCTTTAATTGTTTGAGATCAGACGTCCTAAAGAGACGTCCTCTCCACATAGAATAAATGTCTTCGAGGTTTTTGACAGTTTAACAATGATGTGAGTTTTATCTGGTTAATAAGAGTGATGAAGTGTTTATTATTGAGTCTCATATCTTCATTGTTTTGTTTAGTTCATGTTTGATATGAGTGGACATGAGAGCTGCAGTTCAAAATGTGTCAGAAACGTTCAAGAATAAAGTTGTTGGGTCAGTTTGCTTGAATGTTCTGTAACGTTCCTGCTGATGAAGAGTTCAGTGATTTAAAGTCTGTGTTTTCCTCAAAGAGCTCAGACTCAGACTGGAGTTAGCATTAGCATTAGCATTAGCCTGCTGCAGCGTCTCAATGTGCATCAAATTGAATCAAAAGAGATAAAATTGTACTTTTGATGATCATCTTTTTCTGTTTTGTTTATCCTGACAGCTGGACAGTTTGATAGAAAATGTTCATCTGAACATCAGGGATGTATAAAGCTGCAGAATGAACACTGTATACAGACACCTGAGCAGAGAAGCTAAATTGGTCCGTTGATGATGTAACAACATATTTCAACATTGTTTGTTGGTACCTGTCAGTACCTGTCAGTACCTGTCGGTCAGCACTTGTCTGTTTAAAGTGTTTACAGACGCAGTTTGTTGAGTTTCTGACAGCTCAAAGATAAAACTGATCTAACAAACCTTCATCTTTCTCCTTCTCCTCTGCCTCCTCCACACGCACGGCGTACGGCGGGGAGATTGTCTTGGTATTGATTTTCAGACCACAGGTGTAGTTCCCAGAATCCTCTGCAGTCAGCGGGCCGAGCTGGAGGGCGGGGCCAGACTGTGGGAGGGCGCTGCCATCTTTGAACCAGGTGACCTCCAGCTGGTGGAAGGTGCAGGTTGTTGTTCTGCAGCTCAGTGTGACTTTTTGATTCTGGCAGAGCTCTCCGGCATCACTGGAGCTGTTTATTCTCATTCTGACCGGTTCTAAAGTAAAAAAGTATTTCAGTTTCTCTCTGTGACCACAGATGATTATTACTGGAGGCAGCAGCAGTCAACATGATGTTATTATCAGTACATGCAGCAGACATGTTAAAAGTTTAAAGGCAGTGACAGTAATGTACAAGAATCAAACTACACAGGTTTGCTTCAGTATTCAGGAACATCATGTAAGAACATTTCTTCTCCTGAAGCTCTTCATACATCTCTGGTTTCAGCCTGATGAACATCTGAGCTGAACGTTCCTGACATTTCATCCTAAAATGTGCACATAAAGGAACGTGAGGTCTACAGTAGGTGATGTTACACAACATGAGACTGGACAGACCAGCAGAAACAGCCTGAGGCACAAACATCTGGCTGCATGATGATGAACAGAAGTTTGTTTTACCAGAAACTGGAACGTCACAAATTCTCCTCAATCACTCGTACTTGATTTTTATTTTTAAATCTGAGAGAAGTTCACATCGTCACTTCTTAGATGTGAGGATTTGCTGTTTTTCTTCAACATGTATAAAAGGTTCTGCACATTATAAATTATATTTTTTCACTATTTTGTAACATTTCATTGACCAAATGTTTAATAGATTAATTAAGAAAATAATCGTTAGTTGCAGCTCTAAAACTAAGTTGTAAAAATGTTTTTAAGCTCATTAGATTTATTTTTTATTATTTACCAGAACAAGACAAATCAACACAAACATCCTGTTCACTGCACAAACAGAAACAACAACAAACAAACAAATAAGAAAAACATACAAAATAAACAAGCAGAGAAACGTTACTAATAACAACAACAACAAGTCCCACAGGACACCCCCTCTATACTTCCTGGAGCTGCTTGTTACACTAGTTTTCATTTTTAAAAAGTTTCTCAGAGTGAACTTCCAGTCATGAATTGTTGGAGGTTTGATTTCCAAAACTTTAACTTTTTGCACATCAAAGAAGAGAAAATGATCATCAAGCCCAACAGATGCTTTATCTGCTCTAAACTATAGTTGTGAATACAAAGTGAAGGAGATAAAGACATACGACACTAATATTTCTCCATATCAAGCCGTAACTTTTGAACCTTCTAACAGTCCCAGAAAGCACAGAGCAGGAAACTGTCCTGGTTTTAGGACTACAAACTCTAAATCTGATTCATCTTAATAAGTAATACTTGTGTTATTATTAGTATGTGAAGCTCTTACCAGCGACTCTGACTCTCACTCCTGACTGCCCAGTAAAATGTCCTCTAGGGTTGTCAGCTTCCATTCTGAAGTAGAAGATTGCGTTGTCCTTCATCTGAATGTCTCTGATCTGTAAAGTGCAGTTTCCCTTCATGTCTCCCAGGTATTGGTAACGAGAGTCGGGCATCGTTGAGTTGCTGTCATACACAGTTGGGGTGGTCCCTTGACAAACTTCATGGTCCACACACCAGCGGACTCTGACGATCCGCATTGGAACTTCTTTTCCATTCTGATTGAAGGACTTCAGTGGTGTGAAGGTGCAGGGGAGGGTAACAGTCGACCCTTTCACAGCACAAACAGGAGGTTGATAGTTTACATCTACACCAGCAACACCTGCAGAAAAACACAACAGAGTGAAGACAGAGTTCAGGAAAATGTAAACTGAACAATAACTTTAATTTGACAACAGTGATGGAAAATACAAAGTTCTGGATTTGATGATTTTGATGTGAAAAACAGAAACTGTGTTTGGACAGAAATATAAATATGTGATGTTTTAGAAAACGCCAACAACAGTAATTATATATATATAAATATATACAATTCATTTCTTACCAGCCAGAAACAGCATGAAGCTCCAGGGAATCTTTTTGTCCCAAACTGCCATCCTTACTTCTTTATAAGTCAATTTAACTTTTTCCTTGTTATATCTGATCAAACAGCAGCAGTAACAGCACTGACTGACCATCAAACTGACAGAAATAAAGTCACATTTCCTCCTTTTTATATGTTTGTTTTAACCAGTTTCTCAACATTTCCTGTCATGTTGACGCCTCTGATCAGAAACAGAATAGAGCTGTAATGGAGAGCATCATCCTGATCGCCTCAGTGACATGAAATGAGTCATTTTGCATCTGTTTTTTTCCGTTATTGAGTTTGTGAGTATTAACTTCTCCCCTGAACAGTGTTGTCCAATCGTAGCTCAGCAGACGTACCTGTGCATGGCAGCTCACTGAAGACAGACTGATTGAGAACTTGAAGTGTGGAAATGATGTTAATTGCCAATTTACTAATAAACATAAAAAAATAAATATATAAATATAAATAATATAAATATATAATAATATAACAGCTTCATCACCTATAAAACAAACATGTTGTGTTTGTGTCAGTCAGACAGTCATTAATGGACTTTTCTTTATTCCTTTTCCTCCTTTCACAACATAGTTTCAGTAAACAGGTAATAAGATGTTAATAAGTATAAGTGGCTGCTTCAGTTATATCACACTGGAAGAAATGTGAGGCAGCAGCCAGAAACACAAGATAACAGACTTTAGCTTCCTGCTGTTTAGTCTACAGATCCCTCCAGACATGTATTAAGATTTATAAAAATACTCTACTACTATACTCTACAATAATGTGTGTCTGACATGTTTTAGTACTTTAAAATCCTTGAAATAGCATCTATCCCCTCCCTCATCAAAAACTCCAGAATCTCTGAATATGTAAATATTGTTCATTTCTAAAGTTTTCCTGCTGGACACAAGATGTCATTATATTTACTGTCCACTGTTTTGTTTGTTTGTTTTGTTTTGTTGAATGTCTGAATTCATAGTGTGCAAATGTACAAGTGTAGTTATAAATGTATAAATGTAGTGTTTATCCACACACATATATACATATATATATATATGTGGTGTATGGGGAAGTTTGCTGCTGCAAACTAAATAATATGCAGGTTTGTTCACTTCCTTCCAAGTCTAAAATTTTCTCATCGTTCATTTTCTATGAAACTCTTGTTCCTATTTAGAACGACTATCAGTAAACTTGAACTTCCACAAAATGATGAAACTGACAGATGACCAAATATAGAAAAGAGTTACTGACAGGAGCCACACACACACACACACACACACACACACACGCGTGCGCGCGCATGTTCAATCAATCAATCAAGACCGTACTCTTTAATATACATAGACCCAACAATTCCCCCATGGAAAAACTCCCCTTTAACGGGTAGAAACCTCAAGCAGACCCCGGCTCTTGGTGGGCGGCCATCTGCTTTGACCGGTTGGGTTGAGAGAGAGAAAGAGAGAGGGAAAGGGGGAGGGGGGGCAGAAGAAAAACAATCACAACAACAAACAACAACAAGCACAAGCAGCAACAGCCAGGGAAGGATGCCATCAGGACTGTGAAGGACCACGAAGGTTCGGCCCAGAACCCAGGGTTTCCTGTGAGATGAGAAAGCACAAAAAAACTCCGGAGAAGAAGCAAAGTTAGTGACATGCATTGATGTTACATGAATGCATACAGATGGAGAGGAGGAGGAGGAGAGAGGAGCTCAGTGCATCATGGGAAGTCCCCCAGCAGTCTAGGCCTATAGCAGCATAACTAAGGGCTGATCCAAGGCGAGCCTGGTCATCCCTAACTATAAGCTTTATCAAAAAGGAAAGTTTGAAGCCTACTCTTAAACATAGAGAGGGTGTCTGCACCCCGGACTGAATCCGGTAGATGGTTCCATGGAAGAGGAGTCTGATAGCTGAAGGCTCTGCCTCCCATTCTACTTTTAGAGACTGTAGGGACCACCAGTAAGCCTGCATACTGGGAGCGCAGTGTTCTAGTGGGATAATACGGTATTAGGAGCTCTTCAAGATATGATGGTGCCTGACCATTAAGGGCTTTATAAGTTAGGAGAAGGATTTTAAATACTATTCTAAATTTTACAGGAAGCCAATGTAGTGAAGCTAAAATGGGAGAAATGTGATCTCTTTTTCTAGTTTTAGTCAGAACACGTGCAGCTGCATTCTGGACCAGCTGGAGAGTCTTTAGAGACTTGTTAGAGCAGCCTGATAATAAGGAATTACAATAATCCAGCCTGGAAGTAACAAATGCGTGAACTAGTTTTTCTGCATCTTTTAGGGACAGGATGTGCCTGATTTTTGTGATATTACGTAAGTGAAAAAAGGCAGTCCTTGAGATTTGATTTATGTGGGAGTTAAAGGACATATCCTGATCAAAGATAACTCCCAGATTCCTTACGGTGGTGCTGGAGGCCAGGGTAATGCCATCCAGAGCAGCTTTATCATTAGATAATGTGTTTCTAAGGTGTTTAGGGCCAAGCACAATAACTTCAGTTTTATCTGAATTTAGTAGTAGAAAATTGCAGGTCATCCAGGTCTTTATGTCGTTAAGGCATGTTTGGAGTTTGTTTAACTGATTGGGTTCATCTGGCTTCATTGATAAATATAATTGGGTATCGTCTGCGTAACAATGAAAATTTATGGAGTGTTTCCTAATAATATTACCTAAAGGAAGCATATATAAGGTGAATAGAATTGGTCCAAGTACAGAACCTTGTGGAACTAGTCTGTCTAACTTTTGCCTTCATGGAGGATTCATCATTAACATGTACAAACTGAAATCGGTCTGATAAATAGGACTTAAACCAGCTTAATGCAGTTCCTTTAATGCCAATTAAATGTTCCAGTCTCTGCAAATGGATTTGATGGTCAATTGTGTTGAATGCAGCACTAAGATCTAACAGGACAAGTATAGAGACAAATCCTTTGTCTCTATACTTGCAGTTAGGAGGTCATTAGTGACTTTCACCAGTGCCGTCTCTGTGCTATGATGCTTCTAAATCCTGACTGAAAATCCTCAAATAAACTATTGTTATGTAGAAAGTCACATAACTGATTAGAGACTGCTTTCTCAAGGATCTTAGAGAGAAATGGAAGGTTAGATATAGGTCTATAATTGGCTAAAACACCTGAATCAAGAGTAGGCTTCTTAAGAAGAGGTTTAATTACAGCTACTTTAAAGGACTGTGGTACATAGCCTGTTACTAAAGACAGATTGATCATATCTAGTAAAGAAGTGCTCACTAAGGGTAAGGCTTCCTTAAGCAGCCTAGTTGGGATGGGATCTAAGAGACAGGTTGATGGTTTAGCTGAACAAATCATTGAAGTTAGTTCAGACAAGTCTACTAGAGAAAAACAGTCCAAATATATGTCAGGATTTACTGCCGTTACCAAGGTTCCTGTGTTTGGGGAGAGAACGGTGCCTGTTGAGGGCAGAGAATTGAATTTTGTCTCTAATAGTTAGAATTTTATCATTAAAGAAGCTCATACAGTCGTTACTACTGAGAGCTATAGGAATACATGGATCAGTAGAGTTATGACTCTTTGTCAGCCAAAGTGCTGAAAAGGAACCTAGGGCAGTTTTTATTCTCTTCTATTAATGCTGAGTAATAGGCGGCTCTGGCATTACAGAGGGCCTTCCTATATGTTTTAAGACTATCTTGCCAGACTAAGCGAGATTCTTCTACTTTGGTGGAACGCCAAATCCTTTCCAATTTTCGCGATGTTTGCTTTAATTTGCGGGTTTGGGAGTTATACCATGGAGCTAACCTCTTACGTTTTATTATCTTCTTTTTTAAGGGGGCGATGGAGTCGAGTGTTTGTCTTAGTGAGCCTGCTGCACTATCAATAAGATTATCAATTTGGGAGGGACTAAAGTTAACATAAGAGTCCTCTGTAGTATTGAGACATGGCAGTGAATTCAGTACTGACGGAACTGCTTCCTTAAATTTATCTACAACACTATGTTATACTGCAATAATATATTTATGAATCCATGAACTCTACCTTGATGTTACAGACAGATAAATACCTGAACCTGCCATCTTCTGTACAGTGAGGGATGTCACCTTGTTGCTTGGCAACAGCCACATACACACACACACACACACACACACACACACACACACTCTCTCTCTCTCTCTCTCTCTCTCTCTCTCTCTCTCTCTCTCTCTCTCTCTCTCTTTGGCCTCCACACCTCTGAAGTGAATCCAGCCCCTCTGGTATAAATGTAGTGTGTAAATGTGAAAAAGCTAAAAAAGGTTGGAAACCACTGGTTTCCTCTTTAACAATGTGTTGTATTTTAAAAGCTTGTTATATTATCCATTGTGTCAAATCTTCATCTGAAAACTACTTCCACCTGCAGCTCAACAGGGAAACACTGTCCGAGGAAACACAAAGAGGGAATTTGATGCTAAAAAGACTGTAAATGTGTCAGATATCCACTTGATATGACTAACTCAGACTGCTGAAGCTGAATAGAAGCTTCACACAGACTTTTAAATGACTGTGTGGACACACTGTGGATTTTGGACTCCATCACTTCCATTGAAAGCACATTTGAAGGATCTTTTAATATCCAGTATGAACAGGAAGAATGATTACAGACACCTGACTGCTGGTTTAAAAGACACTGGAAACACTGGGAACCTGTTATTTAAGTTTATAACAAAAACTTGAACATTCTGTGAAGTTTCACATACTTACTGATTAGCTCAACAATGCAAACCAAAGATGTACAGTAATAAAACACCATCACTAAATACAGTTGACTGTCTACTAGATAAAAACAAACAAGTTTGTAAAAACACAGATTTTGTAGTCAACAAAGTCTGAGTGTTAAAAACTCCTGCATAACTTTTATCCATGTAAATTAATTTCATATATATGTATAACAGAAAACCACAAAAATCTCAATATGTCCCCTCTAATTGATGCTTTTTCTTCTTTTACATTTTACTAAACTGTATATCTTTGTGTTTTGGAAGCTGATTGGACAAAACAAAAGTGATGACATCACCTCGGATCCCAGAAGTTGTGGAAGACATCTTTCACAATTTTCTGAAGTTTTATAGGTCAAACAATTAGTGGATTAATCAAGAAGATAATCAGCAGATTAATCGATAATGAAAATAATCTTTAATTGCAGCTCTACATATTTGTGTGAAATCCCAAAAAACATGTTTAGATTCAGTAATAACGAAAATTCAGGCCATTTTTTGAGACCTATTTTCAACAAAACACAGAAAACGATTCAGTATGTAACTTTATTCACCACACAAGTCCAACTGCAGCTGCTAAATAAATGTGAAATCAAATAAGAAATAAATTGAGTGAAACAGACTCCATATTTTTATGTTAGCAATGTGTCTTCAAATACAAATATTCTGAATATCTTAATGAGCCAAAGCTGATAAATGAAGACAACAAAGAGTCTGATGGACAGTAAACAATATCTGGACACCATTAAAAACAGAATGATTCTTCATGTGAAAGCAGCTGGTCAGATAGATACAGTTCTTATATACAGATATATAGAATATATCATATTAGAGCAGATATGTTATTATTCAGATGATAACGTCAGTCTGCCCTCGTGTCACAGCTGAAGTCTGCAGGCTGAAACAGGAAGCAGAGCTCAAACAGCACAGATGAGATGAAGAAGAGAAAAAGGGAAAGCAGCCACAGCAAATCGAAGCTGATGATGAAGACCAGCAGTCAGACTGTAGAAATCTCACAGATCACTGTGGAGGAGAAAAAAGTGACATTTTAATTACAAACACAATCTGAAACAACATCCTGATGATTTCTCTGTTCTTACAGTCGGACCAGCAGAATATCTGAGATCTTGTCCTGAGAGTGGAGCTGGAGGAAAGATCATTCAAAAATCATGTCAACATCATGTGTCAACATAATTTTTTTTAATGTATTGTTAATAGTTTTGTATCACTACAATGAAGAAAAATATCAGAAATGTGTGTATCAGTGTCTGTGTTTGATTGACACTGATACACTGACACTGAGTGGCTGTGGTTCAGGAGGTAGAGCGGGTCGTCCACTAATCGGAAGATCGGGGGTTCGATTCCCAGCTCCTCCAGTCCACATGCAGATGTGTCCTTGGGCAAGACCCCAAAATTACATACATACATACACTGATGGCATCAGTGTGTGTGAATGGTTTGCTTTCTCTGATGGGCAGGTTGGGACCTTGCATGGTAGCCCCTGTACCCACTCAGCATATGAATGTGTGTGAATGGGTGAATGTGATTCGTAGCGTAAAAAGCGCTTTGAGTGGTCAGAAGACTAGAAAGGCGCTGTACAGTCCATTTACCATTTACCATTGACAGCAGCTGTGGGAGTGTGTCGGTGTCTGTGTTTGATTGACAGCAGCTGGGGTTATGTGTTGGGGTCTGTGTTTGATTGACAGCAGCTGGGGTTATGTGTTGGTGTCTGTGTTTGATTGACAGCAGCTGGGGTTATGTGTTGGGGTCTGTGTTTAATTGACAGCAGCTGTTTAATGTGCTGCAGCTGAGCAGCTAGTTAGCTATCTAGCTGCTAACTGACATTAGCGGTGCACTAATGTGGGTTATTGTTCAGAGTCTGTGGCTCTTGTGATGTGTAGCAGGATGCGATCAGGCTCAGTGTGACCATCTGCCCTGCTGATGATAGAATGACACGTCATCGCTTTGCAGAGACTTGATCTGCTGTATAGAAACAAGGACTCCAGCTAAGCGGATGATGGAACAGTATTTAATCTAAATAATGTAAAACTAGGGGGCGCCATCATGAAACCAAAGAATTTAAAATATAAATTTCTCCCTATTGGTATTTGATTTTTTCTAATAGGAGAACACAGGGCGAGTGATTGACAGAGCAGATATGTTGCAGTAGCAGACCAAAAAAAAAGTCAGTTTAATTTCAGTTGGACTTAAAAAATGACATGAAGAAAAAATCTGTTTCATAAATAAATTATACAGAAATAAACAAAAATCGACATAGTATTAGACATAATATACAGAGTAGTTTAATGAACGAGTGGATCAATATAAAGAGTTGTTGGGACGGGCAGTAGTGCGTTTGGTTATTAGCAATAATTCATAATTATCACAGATAATTATGAATTATGAAAATAAGATATTGTTAACCTTAATCAATAATTCGGGCACCAACTGTTGGATCTGTGAGGAACACAGTTGATTATTGGCAATAATCATCAATTATCAAGGATAATTAACTAATTATGACAATTAATAGAATTATTAATATGAATTAACAAATATGGGGAACCACCCGGAAACCGGGACCAATAACCAAACAAGGTAGTCTCATAAATGGGAGTTCACCTAGAATGTTAATATCTGAGAGATATCAACATTCAAGGATGAACAAAGAAGGGTGAATTCGAGCTCTGACTCCTTCAATCAGCCACTTTTCACAATATTACACACAATAATGACAGAAAAACTTCTCTTTAAAGATATAACAGTGTTTATTAAACTTAGCAAAATTAACAAAGTTAACAAATGCTTCATTCAATAAACGACTATTCTAGAATCTAATCCTACCAAAAAAAACACAAAGAGCTATGTACAGGGTTGGACACATGCAGGGGAATGCGTGTGTGTGTGTGAGCGTGCGTGTGTGTGTGTGACAAGGTGGCAACGGGGCCTGACGTGATGACGTCGTCAGTCTGTGACGCAGACGTGACTATGGGAGGAAGTTACGTCGTGCGAGAACCGGATGGCAGAAATGTGGCGGTGTTTTGTTAGACAGAAGCAAGACGGCGCCGCCTGGTGGACGACGTCTCGCACTCACCCACTTCTGTGAAAAACACATGTGTCTGATGGCGGATAAAGAAAGACAAAGCGAAGCTTTGTCCAACGTTATCTGACCATCAGATGTGCAAAAGATGTCGGTGCGTGTATGTGTGTGTGCGCGCGTGTGTATGTGTTAGTCAGAAGAGAGAAGGAAGAAGGAAAGAAAGCGATCATGAGAGGAAGAGAAGCGGCTTTGTCCACAGACAGTGCGCATACGGACGGCAGTCTGTAACGCACGTTGTCTGGTTTCTGACCGACAAAGCAACTTACTTCCTGACACATGATGGCACAAACACAGCAGTAGTCCCGAGCGGGACAAACACAAAACAGTCTAGCGTGGTGAACACAACTAAACAGGCAGCAAACTTAAAATACTCCTAAGAGTAAACAGAGAAAAATGGACACAGCGGTCCGTCAACAGCACAACAAACAATAGCAATAAAGCTAAAAGCTAAATGCTATACAACAGCAACTGATGCTGATAGAAACACACAATTAACACTGCCTCTGCACAGACTTATGCCTCTTACTTGGTGGCTTCAGAAAGCGAGCTGGGTTTGTGTGTAATCCGTCGTTATGTCCGGCTTCGTCCTGGGCTTGGATGCAGACGGTGGCCGTTCTCGCACGGTCGGCGAAAAACACGGCAGCTGGCTCTCGGTGGCGTGGCAGAGAGAACAGCAGAGTCGACTCGGTGAAGAAGCGTTACTTCCTTCGAGGGAATTTGAGGACGCTGGTTGCAGCAGCGGTCTCTCTCGGATCCGGGAATGTGTTCGGGTGAACACGGGCGAAGTCTCGTCTTGTCCGGCGAGGGGAGTCTTCGATGAGGGGAAACACGTGCGTGGGGTACCCCCTTTAGTCAGCTGACTCACAGAGGAACAGGAGTTACCCCTAGCTCAGTGACATGGGAAAGGCTTGTGCTTCAGGGCACGTTCAGTTTTTAAAGGGGCGGTGATGTCATGGCTGCATCATCAGGACGCTTCGCTGTGCAGGAGCGTCTCCACCAATGAGACTGTATGTTGACTGTTCCCTGCTGAGGTGTGAAAATCACAAAGCATCCTTGGAAATGGAGTTTGCAATGGACTCCCATTGTCTAAGCAGCATTTTTGGCACTATTCCTTTGTCTCTGGGAAAACAAAGGAATAAAGCACCTCGTGGTCAGGCCTCACAGGTTACATGTAGGCCTTCTCTGTGTGACCTCATGGTTTGAGGCCCAACATCCCCCCTTTGGTCTGAAGAGTGGGGTGCTGGCCACAATCTTCAGAGCAACCCAAGGGCCGAGCAGTCCCTGTGGGTTAGAAGTAACCTGGTGGTCACACAGTCCATGTGCTCTAGAGACAGTTGGAAGGCTGGAACAGTCCGTATTTCCTGAGAACAAGAAAGGGGTTGAAACAGTCCATACAGTTCACAAAATTCAGAGTTCAGAGGCTTGTTTGGGCAGCTACTGAGGTAAAGTCTGAGGCAAAGTCTGAGGCAAAGTCAGGCTAGTGACAGAGGCAGAGTCTGGGCAGTGTTCTAACAAACCTATGTACATTCAGTATTAACCAACACAATCTTTTTGCTGCTCTTTGGTTATCACCACTAAACACAACACAAAGGTCATGAAAGAAAAGAAAGGAAAAGGGAAAGGTGGTTAAATGAATAGGCTTACTCCTGAAGGAGGTTGGAGTTAGCCAGTGGACTGGCGCAGACTGGCATGCTGGATGGAAGGAGGGAGTCCAGTCTGGCCTGTGTGTTGAATGTACCTGTACAAGATGTGTGAATCCTAGTTGTAACTGGATTTGAAGTGCATGGCCAAGACTATATGTCAGATGTGTTTGTGAAGGTTGCATAGCAATAGTAGTAGCAGATCTAAGAACTTAGTCTAACTTACATACTCACCTATGTTACACCTGACCTCAAACCTGACATGATATCTAAGGCATGCAAAGGTTATGGGGAAACAAACTGCAAACTGACGGTAACCATGGTAACGGAGGGAGTGGTAGTAAGCATTAGTGCATGCTTGGTTGTGGGTACAGTACACTACGATCCACTAAAGGGGACACTACCACAATGGCTCCACCCCCCCTTCGATGTGGAGGCTGCTCCATGCATCTAGGGAGTGGAAATGGCTGGAAAAGCTCAGTCAGGGGGAAGGTCTGGTCATCACCCCTGTGGTTTTGTTTCCCACCCCGCCGGCGAGGTGGTCAGCGCCTGGGAGGTCCTGTTCTGCCATCCATCTTGGCGCAAGGCATCTTGTTGCCTTCCAGCACTAGGTTGGCATTTCCTGAGGTGTGGATTCACAGGACTCCGGCGTCGTCTCCTTGCCCTCTAGCAGGGCACGTGAGGTGAGGTGACTCACCCTGGTAGCGTTCGACTTCCTGGAGATAGTTGTCGATGTCTGAATCTTGACTATCAGAGTCGAAGCATTCGATGTCGCTTGTGAGGGACTCGAGCTGTCAAGTGCGCAAGCGTTGGTGTCGATGTGGCGGCGGACTGTCTGCAACATCAGAGACTCCAGAGTCGCTCAGGTCACCAAGGCGATGAGGACGACTTCTTCCTCCTTCTGGTGGGGATGGAGTTCTGCTGAGACAGGGGTGCGAGCTCTGTGGTGTGGTCAGCTCACTGGTCAAGGGGGGCCTGGAGGCATTCACGCCGCTCTCATCTGTGGAGTGATCCTCCCCCCTTTGATCTGAACACGAAGGGGTGTGGCTGAGGACTAAGAGGGGTGCACCATCGGAGTGAGGGGCACCTGCATCCATCGGGTGGGCTGATGGAGGCACTTGGCAGTCATCTGGACTGTTGAGGTCGGGGACTGCATCACCAGGGGTCGCTAGGCTACTAGCTTGCATCTCCTGGTGGACTGGGGTCATCTGCTCCTTTACCTGTAGGGCTTCTTGGGGCAGGCTTCAGCTGGTGGCGTTGGGAGAAGGTTCCTGGGTGGCCATGTCGACAGCGGTGCTCGTCTGTCCGGTCTGGCCTTCTTCACGTCTGTCCTCTGGTCTTGTCTGAAGAGACTGGATCTGCGCGCGCAGGGTTCTGTTTTCGTCCTGTAGCCAGAGTATTTCAACACCTGAGCGTAGGCGGTCTTGACACAGCCTGCTGTTCTCCTCCAGTACAGCCTGGGTGCTGTGTTGCAGCTGGCTCTGTTGTGCTTGGCTCTCTGCGGCTAGCAGCTGGGCTCTGCGCTGATGGAGGAGAAACATCTCACCAAACAGGTCCGGGATGCTGCGCCTGGGCTTCTCGGCCAGGTTGTAGGCGTACTCAACTAATCCCTGTAACAAATAATCACAGTCGCTAACACTATAGCAGTTGAGATTCTCTCGCTCCTTTCTGGAGAAGCGGAGGAGGGCAGTGACGACATCCTGCATGTCTTGGTCATCTGGCCTCTGGGGAGCTACGGCTCCGGCCACGTGGGGTACCTGGTGACTCATTTTACTTGTTGTAAATGCACAGTACATGGTGGCTCTAACAACTGTTGTGGTAAAACTGCTAATGCTGCACGAATGCACAGGTGAGAGGCAGACCTGTGACTTACACAGTTGATTACTCAAAACTGCAACCTATCTTGTCCTAACAGGACCCTAATGGTGACTCTAGCACCTAGGTGAGAAACAACCAGTTAGTGTCTATGCTAATTACTCTACTACCTATCCTATGTAGGTGTTAATGTGGTGGCTTCGGCACCTCTGGTGAGTAAAAGCTGGTTACTGTGTTGGGGGGGTAAACAACTAGCATGCAAAATGCTAACAACTCTCTGCTAACACAACCACTAGTGCACACTGTATACAATACACAACCACACTGGATATGCTTGGCAGAGAACAAGAGAAGTCAAAATTTCAAAAATTGAAATTTTGGTGGGAAAATTATTAATAATTCAAAAATTATTAATTATTGATTATTGTGCTTGAATATTGCAAAAAGGCTGATATCTCAGGAGCCTCACACTGGGCACCATTAATGTTGGGATGGGCAGTAGTGCGTTTGGTTATTAGCAATAATTCATAATTATCATAGATAATTATGAATTATGAAAATAAGATATTGTTAACTTTAATCAATAATTCGGGCACCAACTGTTGGATCTGTGAGGAACACAGTTGATTATTGGCAATAATCATCAATTATCAAGTATAATTAACTAATTATGACAATTAATAGAATTGTTAATATGAATTAACAAATATGGGGCACCACCCGGAAACCGGGACCAATAACCAAACAAGGTAGTCTCATAAATGGGAGTTCACCTAGAATATTAATATCTGAGAGATATCAACATTCAAGGATGAACAAAGAAGGGTGAATTCAAGCTCTGATTCCTTCAATCAGCCACTTTTCACAATATTACACACAATAATGACAGAAGAACTTCTCTTTAAAGATATAACAGTGTTTATTAAACTTAGCAAAATTAACAAAGTTAACAAATGCTTCATTCAATAAACGACTATTCTAGAATCTAGAGTTCATCTTCCAGGGAGCAGGTATGAAGTCTGTCCTACACATTAAATGATGCAATGTACTTTTGTTAAAAGCTTTAAAAGATTTTGTGTCCGTCAATATTCAGACCAGAGCTGCGACTAATCTTTTACTCAATGTAATGTTAAAAAATAGTAGAAAAGGAGCCTACAGTGATGTGTTTGTCTGACTGTCCAAAACATTAAGATATTCAATTTACTGTCATACATGACAAATAAAAACAATAAATCATCACATCTGAGAAGCTGGAACTAAAGAACGTTTGGCTTTTTCTTTCGATCAACTAATCACTGCAGATTTAAACTCAGACTTCTGCTGGTGTCTAATGACTGATGTGATTTTTTAACCTTTGACAGAGACAACAAGGAGAGCTGCAGCAGAGGATGAGGACATGAAGGATGTTATGACATTGTCTGATATGAAGCAGGTTTTTTTGAGTTTCCAAAATTGTTACTTCCTCATTTAAATGCAGCTGTAGTTCCCTACATCAGAGTAGCTGCTATTCCAACATTAATTAGTTTTTACATAAAGAGGTGAGAGTGACAGAAACAATCTGTTCTCCGTCAGCTGCTGCTGTTTTTAACAGGATGTGATGGAGGTTAAATGTTAAATGTAATGTGTTAAAAGTTTGATGTGATTGTCTGTGACTCACCTCCACCATCACATGTCTCTCAGTTCTCTGCTGTTGCTGCTTTCTTGCAAACACATGTCCTGTAAAGAAAGATGTAAAAACATTGAGAAGTCCAAAAAAACTCTAAGATATTCATTTACTCAAAAAAGTTTACGATAATGGGGCAGCCAAGGTGCACAGAGAAGGGAAAGACGTCTAAGAGATGAGAACTCCAGCAACACTTGTATTATTATTCAAATCAAGTTATCTATATGCCACCTTCAGGTGGGAAGAGCAAAGGACCGAGAACGGATCCCTGAGGTACTCCATGAATGAAATGTTAGGTGGAGGATTTACAGTCCGCTACAGTCAAACAAAAGGTTGTTTCAGAGAGACAGAAATAAAACTAATGTAAAACAATACCTGACAGGTCTATCTAAAGATGGAATAACCATGGAAACGTTCTCATATGGTGATGTTTTGAGACTGATGTACTGAGTAATGATTACAGAGAGAGGAAGGTGACAGTTACCTTTTGATGATGATGGCTGTCGCTATGACGATGAGCACAGTGTGCAGGATGAACAGAACCACACGAACAATCAGCAGTTTGTCACATTTGTCATGCGTCATGCCTGTAAAACAGATCAAACGTTTCTGAGACAGGACAGAAAGCTGCTGGACTGACGACATTTTTAAAGAAATGTCCAAACTGAACTGATCAAACATCTCTGTGATCATTATCTAGTTTATCTGTATTATGACATCATGGTTCAGTTTCAATCATATCACATGATGTTTATCTGCAGATCAGATCAGATCAGACTCCTGCAGGTTGAGCTAATAAACACTTTTAGTGCTGACTGACTCTAACAGACTGGAGGAAACAAAGGTTATGATATTGTAACCCTGGTTCTATAAGCACAGACCTTCTACTGGACTACATGGGTGCTAGTTCTCCTCCAATCATACGCACACATTCACTCACTGAAATTTGCATGTGTGTAGCCTGCTAATAAGGACCGTGTCCCAAAAAGTATTTAAGGCAGTGCTCCCGCTGCCTAGCATCCCACCACCCCTTCAGCGAACAGTGTAGGAGTTGCAGGGTCCATAGGAAGAGGGCTCCGCCTGTGCTCATAGAACTAGGGTTACAATATCATATCCATCGCCCTCTACTGGACTCTATCAAAACGTCTGGTTTTGGTGTAAAAACTGAGCAGATGTTGCGCTGTCGTCCTTTCCACATTCAGTAAACCTCCATCTGGATCTGACTGCCAGAACACTTCAAATACTGCTCAGACTTTCACTCTGCGACACAGCTAATAATGTTTTGGGGTTTTTTCACACAAAAATGTTTAATTTACTCTTTAATTGTTTGAGATCAGACGTCCTAAAGAGACGTCCTCTCCACATAGAATAAATGTCTTCGAGGTTTTTGACAGTTTAACAATGATGTGAGTTTTATCTGGTTAATAAGAGTGATGAAGTGTTTATTATTGAGTCTCATATCTTCATTGTTTTGTTTAGTTCATGTTTGATATGAGTGGACATGAGAGCTGCAGTTCAAAATGTGTCAGAAACGTTCAAGAATAAAGTTGTTGGGTCAGTTTGCTTGAATGTTCTGTAACGTTCCTGCTGATGAAGAGTTCAGTGATTTAAAGTCTGTGTTTTCCTCAAAGAGCTCAGACTCAGACTGGAGTTAGCATTAGCATTAGCATTAGCCTGCTGCAGCGTCTCAATGTGCATCAAATTGAATCAAAAGAGATAAAATTGTACTTTTGATGATCATCTTTTTCTGTTTTGTTTATCCTGACAGCTGGACAGTTTGATAGAAAATGTTCATCTGAACATCAGGGATGTATAAAGCTGCAGAATGAACACTGTATACAGACACCTGAGCAGAGAAGCTAAATTGGTCCGTTGATGATGTAACAACATATTTCAACATTGTTTGTTGGTACCTGTCAGTACCTGTCAGTACCTGTCGGTCAGCACTTGTCTGTTTAAAGTGTTTACAGACGCAGTTTGTTGAGTTTCTGACAGCTCAAAGATAAAACTGATCTAACAAACCTTCATCTTTCTCCTTCTCCTCTGCCTCCTTCACACGCACGGCGTACGGCCGGGAGATTGTCTTGGTATCGGTTTTCAGACCACAGGTGTAGTTCCCAGAATCCTTTGCAGTCAGCGGGCCGAGCTGGAGGGCGGGGCCAGACTGTGGGAGGGCGCTGCCATCTTTGAACCAGGTGACCTCCAGCTGGTGGAAGGTGCAGGTTGTTGTGCAGCTCAGTGTGACTTTTTGATTCTGGCAGAGCTCTCCGACATCACTGGAGCTCTTTATTCTCATTCTGACCGGTTCTAAAGTAAAAAAGTATTTTAGTTTCTCTCTGTGAGCACAGATGATTATTACTGGAGGCAGCAGCAGTCAACATGATGTTATTATCAGTACATGCAGCAGACATGTTAAAAGTTTAAAGATTATAAAGTTTGTTTTACCAGAAACTGGAACGTTATAAAAATGTTTTTAAGCTCATTAGAATTATTTTTTATTATTTACCAGAACAAGACAAATCAACACAAACATCCTGTTCACTGCACAAACAGAAACAACAACAAACAAACAAATAAAAAAAAAACAAGCAGAGAAACGTTAACTAATAACAACAGGACATCCCCTCTATACTTCCTGGAGC
>NC_058113.1:34533128-34545628 GCF_914725855.1 Thunnus albacares
GCCTTTTGGTTGAATCAGAATTAATTGTTTATATCAAATTTATAATTTGAATGAGTGCGATTTTCACATTGAAGAGTCCAGATTTTAACTATTACGGTTGTGAACAGCTGTAGGAGGTGAAAGTCTTAATGATGAACATCGATTTGGTCAAATCACAAAACGAATCTCTTGGCTGTTAATATGTTCTCTGTTCATTTTTAATTTTTTGTAAAAAACAACCAAATGCAAACCACAAACACAGGCCTGTAGTTTAATGAATACAAAGTAATCGCAATTTGAATTGCAATTAGCTCCAAAATATTTTCTTTAAAACTGCATCACAAATATATCGTTTCATGTTGGTTTCACAGTTGGAGTCTGTAGTTTTTAAACACACAAACAAACAGGAAATAGTGTATTTGTGGGGACTATTTTCAGCAGTGGATGAATCTACATTCGGTGCTGTAGTGAGTGTTTCTGGCAGCAGGACGAGGAAGAAGCTAAATTGCAGCACTCGTTAGTGAATCAGCTCACTGTTGGTTTGACTCTGCAAGAAGAAAATTATAAAATACCAGACTTGAAATGTTTCTGACAGTAACATCAGCTACTGCAGGCTGTAATATTCTCCTCTAACATCTCTGTGACGTCACATGATGCCTTTCCTTTAGAAAGATGGTTTTTACCATCTAACTTCATGTCAAATCATTCCCTCTTTATTTCTGTCTCAGCTGATGGATTCATGTTTTCTAATAGTTTCAGCTCCTCTAATACGACGACTGACACTGATGAATGTGTCTGCTGGTTTCTGACAGCAGAAACCTCTAATTCTGTTTTTCACTCTTATTGAGAACATTTGAATGGAACCACAAACGGAGCAGAACTAGTCTCTTTATATGGACATTTTAGGGGCGTCAATGATGCTAATGATGAAATCTCAGGAACGTTCATCAGAGATTTATAAGAGTTTGTGACGTTAAGAGAGTTCGTTGGAAACAACAAACAGAGAAAAGTCCACATTGTTTACTGATGATGTCGTGCAGAGTACCAGCTGGAGTCGGAGAGCCTGAGCCGATGTGAGTCGCTGAGGGGTGTGGCTGTTGCCAAGCAACAAGGTGACATCCCTCACTGTACAGAAGATGGCAGGTTCAGGTATTTATCTGTCTGTAACATCAAGGTGGAGGTCATGGATTCATAAATATATTATTGCAGTATAACATGTGTGTGTGTGTCTGTGTGTGTGTGTGTGTGTGTGTGTGTGTGTGTGTGTGTGTGTGTGTGTGCGTGTGTGCGTGTGTGTGTGCGTGTGTGCGTGTGTGTGTGTGTGTGTCTGTGTGTGTGTGTGTAGACCTGTGCAGTGCAGTGGGCGGGGTCAGGAGTGTTGGTGTGTGGATGCTGAAGGTCAGGAGGTCGTCGGGACTCGAACCAGCAGCTCTGCTCCAAACTGTGAGAGAAACTTTCACACTTTAACACGTTTACTGATCAGAGATGATGTCATAGTTTGTATGTTACTGTATTTATCACAGTTTAATTGCAAAACTCTGTGTGAGTTGAACAGATCAAACGCTTTTAGACTACAGGGACACAATACTGCTGTCATGTGGTGCAGAAAATGTTCTTCATAGATTTTACTGGCAGGAAAATTCAGAAATAAAGAAAAAACAACAAAGAACTAAAGGATTAAAGGAGGTTCACATATTTCCAGCAGTCAGGTGTCTGTAATCATTCCTCCTGTTCATACTGGATATTAAAGATCCTTCAAATGTGCTTTAATGGAAGTGATGGAGGATAAAATCCACAGTGTGTCCACACAGTCATTTAAAAGTCTGTGTGAAGCTTCTATTCAGCTTCAGCAGTCTGAGTTAGTCATATCAAGTGGATATCTGACACATTTACAGTCTTTTTAGCATCAAATTCCCTCTTTGTGTTTCCTCGGACAGTGTTTCCCTGTTGAGCTGCAGGTGGAAGTATAGTAACAAAAAGAGGAACTTTGGCACTAAAAAGACTGTAACGTTGAAAGATATCTACTTGATTTGACTCATTTGGACGCTGAAGCTTCATATTAGCTTCAGACTGTGGATTTTGTCCTCCATCACTTCCATTGTAAGGTCATTATGAAGGGATCTTCTAATGGTCAGTATGAACAGGAGGAATGATTACAGCAAGAAACACAGCTTTAATGTTCATTTGGGCTCAGTGTCATTTGGTTTAAGACACTTGAAAAACTGTGAACTTGTCCTTTGACACACCTGTTGTACTGACGTGCTGAGCTGCAGGTAGACATAACACTCTCAGTCTTTTTAAAACTTATACGTCAACGTTTCCACACTTATTGTCTTCGTCAGTATAAAAGTGACAGCGATGAAATACAATCCAGGTTTTTTGGGGACTTTAAGATAAATGAAATTACTATTTATATATCTTTTAGTTATATTATCTGTAATTAATCGCTCTACCTGTCTGCCTGTCTGTCTGTCTGTCTGTCTGTCTGTCTGTCTGTCTGCCTGCCTGTCTGTCTGTCTGCAGGTCCGTCTCCCTGCCAGCTGCAGTCTGTCCTGCAGTGTTCTCCTTCAGGACAGTTTGAGTCAGTTCAGTGTGACTCCAGCAGGGATCAGTGTTGGTGTGTAGATCAGGACGGCATGGAGCTCTACGGGACCAGACAGACCGGCCGACCTCAGCGCTGTACGTACTGATACTCATACTGATACTACTGTTACTAACACTACTACTACTACTACTACTACTACTGCTACTACTACTACTACTACTACTACTACTACTACTACTACTGCTACTGCTACTACTACTAGTACTACTACTACTACTACTAATATACTGCTGATGCTATGAAGAATGATGCTTCTAAAAGAGGGAAACCTCTCCAGTAAACAGACACTTCGGTCTGTTTTTAGTTCAGTACAAACGCAGAGCTTTTGGTCTCCAGCACTGTGTTGTTTGAATGTGTTTGGTGTGACCTGCTGACATCATCAGACCGACTCACCTGTTGACCTTTGACCTGCAGGTGCTGGCAGCTGTGAGGTGAGAGCGAGGCGGCTCCTCCACGGCTCCATGTCTCCGTCTCCTCCTCAGTGTTCAGCAGACGGAAGTTTCCTCCCTGTTCAGTGTAAATTCATCAACATGACGGACAGAACAGAGCTGGACCTGCTGCACACCTTCAACAGGTAACTCACCTGTCTGTCTGTCTGTCTGTCTGTCTGCACACCTTCAACAGGTAACTCACCTGTCTGTCTGTCTGTCTGTCTGTCCGTCTGCACACTTTCAACAGGTGTATATTTAGGGCCTGAGCCCCAAAGGGGTGAAGACCCTATTGTATTTCTTGCGTTTGTTTCTTTCTTTCTTCTTTATTATTATGCCACTTAAACCCTTTTTGACCCCTTAAACATGCTCAAAAACTCACAAAATTTGGCACACACACCAGGTCTGGTGAAATATTTGATAAAATGTAAATATTAACCCCCAAACTACCAAAATGTGCTAGAGTGCACCACCTATGTATCTAATATGGCCGCCACGGCCCGTAGGAATGTCGTAGAGAGATCAAACCAAAACTCAATTATTCATCTCATCAAGACCTACAAATCGTCTGCTGACACCCCTGACCTAAATCCAACAGGAAGTCTAAAATTAGCCTTTCAAAATAAGACTTTGCCCCAATTTTGGCCCCTGAACAAACGCTATCTCCTCCTAGGGCGTTAATGGTATCGGCTTCAAGCTTTAATACATGACTTATGACACTGTGCTGAACAAAAGTTATTAAAAACTTTGTAATAACTTGAACGGTTTAGATTTTGTAAGCCCCGAAAGTTGGAGTGTGACATTACACCTTACAATGTAAACCAATGGGGAGGCAATCTATGGGCATGAACTTTGTGTCAAACTGAGGCATCTGCGGAGGGTGGCGGTAATGTGCCTAATATGCTATAATTTAGCTATCGTTGAAGCGTGTGGCCGTGGCGTGGTGTTGAGGTTTGATGTTTCACTATGACAGAGGAAGTTGCTATAACTTTATTGTAAATACTCCAGTCTGCCCCAAACTTTGCATGTTTGATAAGAGTCCCGGCCTGAACACGTCCACATGACAATATTCAGTCAGTGATGCAAACTGGCTGAATAGCGCCCCCTACGAAATTTCAGCAAAGCAGCCCCAGCAGCAGGTAAAACAGTGGACAAAGGAAGTGATGTTTATCTCCTTCTTGCACTGTCTGAAAACAGCCGGGTCTGAAGACATCTACATGCCCGTCACAGAAGCCCTTCGACTGCGCCGCGGCCCGACGTGCACGGAGGCGCGAGGGCCCGTTCAACGCTGCTTGCAGCTTTAATTTGATGTATTTTTGTGTGTATGTTTGTGTATGTTTATATTTTTGTGTTGTTTCAGGTTCCCAGAAGCCTTCGAGACGTTCGGCAGTTTCAGGAAGTTTTTCCCGCTGGTTTCTTCGTACTGCTTCTGTTCAGACAGCAGAGGCCGAGAGCTGGAGGACACAGGTACACACACATTTTCACTATTTTCTGACATATTATAGACCAAACAATTAATCAATCACATGCTTGTTTGTAACCCTGTCAGATATAATATGATGATGATGATGATGATGATGAAGGGGTGTACTTCCTGTCCAGGTGTGGAGCTGCTCCTGTCTGAAGTGTACGACTCGGCGTTCTCAGGTCTTCGGTCCGGTCGCTCTTTCTCTCAGACCAACATCTACAGAGTCCTGCAGAGGAGGATGCTGGGAGTCCGCCTCGCCCTCACCGGACGTTTCAGATGTAAACTCACTTTTTAAAGTTTATACTGGTTTAAACTGGTCATGACGATTTAAACTTAATGTTTATATCATATATACTTGTTTAAATGAGTTAATCAGTAAAGTTAAACTGGTTCAGACCAGTAAAGACAATAATGAGATAGTAAAGATCCAGTAACTCTGATCCAGTAACTCTGATCTCATTTATACTGGTTTAAAGTAGTTTGAGCAGACGTAACCTGGTTCAAACTGCCTCGGAGTGTTAAACTGACCATTTTAGGGAGCTTTAGAAGTAACGTCTGGATGAGTTAACAGTGGTTTGAACTGGTTTGAACTGGTTTGTCTGCTTCATTAAGCGTGAAGGTCCATTCTTGACCTTTGACAAAACAATCCCAACTGAGGTCATCAAGTCTTGATCAGCAGATAATCATCATTTTTACTGAGTTGGGTTTGTTTTGTCACACTGAATTACACAGTTTTAGGTGCTGCTACAGATGTTAGTATCTGGATTAATTAACATCACATTAAACCAGTTTGAACCAGTTTAAATTTGTCCTGACTTCATGAACTACATGCTATAATCTGGATCTGCTTTACACAAGATTAAATTTGTTAATCCTCAAAAGTAAAATTTATTCAGACCAGTAAGCAGCATCAGTGAGGTTTGTAAGATGTATCTCTCTGCACTCATGTATACTGGTTTAAACTGGTTTGAACAGATGTGAGCTGTGTCTGTCTCTCAGGTCCGTCTCCCTGTGAGGAGGAGCGGCGGGCAGCGATGGAGGCGTCCAGCGTTTTCATCCCGTCCTGTGAGACCGGCGGATCCTTCAGCCCCAGACAGTGTCAGCAGGGGGGGCAGTGCTGGTGTGTCGACCCCACAGGGAGGGAGCTTCCTGGGACTCGACAGCTCGGAGACTCCCTGGTCTGCAGTGAGTGTCCTGGAGCTTATTCTCATCTCATTTAGTCTCCTTTATCTCCTCTCATTTCCTCCCATATCCTCTTCTATCTCCTCTCTCTTCATCTAAACTCTTCTATTCTTCTTTTCATCTCCTGTCATCATGTCATCTCTCCTTTATTTTTGCTCATCTCATACATTTTTTAATCTCATCTCGTCTTGTTTCTTCTCACTGAATTTTATCTCATCGTTTTGTCTCATTGCTTCTCGTCTTTTCATTCGTTATTCTCATTTCCTGTCATCTATTCTCACATCATCTCCTCTCACCTCTAATTTTTTTTCTCATCTCATCTTCTCATTTCCATGAATATAATCTGTTCTAATCTGTTTCTCTGCTCTTCTGTTCTTGTCTTTATCCATCTCATCTCATCTCATCTCATCTCATCTCATCTCATCTCATCTCTTTTAATTTCTAATATCTTTATTTCTCATCTCTTCTTTTCTGTACTCTTGTTCTTATCATCATCCTCTCATTTCCTGTCATCTGTTCTCACATCATTTCATCTTCTCATCTCCTTTAACATCGTCTCATGATTTTATATTTCATCTCTTGTCATGTTTCATCATCTTTTCTATTTTCTTTCTCTCTCTTCTCATTTCATTTCTTCTCATCTTCACTCTTCATATCTCTCATCTCTTCTTCCATCTTCTGTCGTCTCTTTTTAAGTCTCATTTCTTCTTCTCCTCTCTTAATGTCTTGTCTCTTTTCATCCCGTCTACTTTATCTCTAACTCATCTTATCTCTGCGTTTCTTCTTGTCTTCTCATCTCGTTTCCATCTCATCTTCCATCTTCATCTCATCCGATCTCTTCCCTGTTCTTCTTTTCTTTTCTCATTTCATCTCATCTTCTCATGTCATTCATTTAATGTATTTGCTTTACCTCTACCCCTCCTCTTCCTCCTCCACCTCCTCTCCTGATTCTCCTCCTTCTTCTCTTCCTCCTCCAGGTTCAGGTCTTGCTGACTGTCCCTCTCAGCGTCGTCTGGCTCTGTCCCGGCTCTTCTCAGGCCCCGTTGATCCTCCTCTCCCGGCCTCGTCAAGCAGATCTCCAGCCTTCTGTCGCTCCCTCCTCCGGCCTCTCGAGGAGCTCCTGCCGGTGGAGGCGGATCTGACCTCCTTCCTGTCTCACCTGGTCGAAGTCCTCCACGGTCTCTTCCCCTCGGTGGGTGGAGCTCAGCAGGCGCTGGCTCGCTCCTCCCCCCGCCGCCTACAGGAGAACCTGTTCGGAGGGAAGTTCCTGAAGAACGCCGCCGCCTTCAACCTCAGCGGGGCGGTGGGAGCGCGAGGAGCCCTCGGTCTGGACCGGCTCTCTTCTCAGGATGTCATCTCCAGCCTGCAGGAGAACCGGGACCTGGTCCAGTCTGTCAGCAGAGCCCTGGAGGACCCCGCCTTCCTGTCCGCCCTCCAACACGCACTGATGGAGACGAGCAGCTCGGACTCCGCCTCACTGCAGCAGGTCAGAAACCACAAGTCCTCCAACACCTGAGAAAACCTCTGAGGTCACGCAGACAGTTTAGAGCTGCAGCGATTAATCTGTTGATTATCATTAATCAATGAGTTGTTTGGTCTTTAAAATGTCAGAAAATGAAGAAAAATGTGGATCAGTGTTTCCAAAAGTCCAAGATGACGTCCTCAAATGCCTTTATTGTCCACAACTCAAAGATGTTCAGTTTACTGTCATAGAAACTAAAGAAACCAGAAAATATTCACATTTAAGAAGCTGGAATCAGAGAATTTGGACATTTTATTCTTAAAAAATAACTCAAAACAATTAATCAATTATCAAAATAGTTGCCAATTAATTTAATAGTTGGCAACTAATTGATTAATCAACTAAGCGCTGCAGCTCTAGTGGAGTTTCCTTGTAAACAAACAAAAGTGACGTTTACATTCACTGTTACTCACCAGAACACATCGTGTTAATCGTCCAAAACATTTGCAAAATATATATTTTAAAGTATTTTAAATCTCTGCTTTGTTTATGTCTGTGTTTACTGTGTTTCCGGTCTTCTTCTTCTCTGCTTTTGCTGGCACATTGCCGTGTTTCTCGGCTCACTACAGCCACCTGTAGGTCAGTGGGAATGTGAGATGATCGACGCCTCGCCAACGTGCGCTGGTTATTACAGTAACTCCCACATGACCTGCAGAGCTGCTTCTCATCACAGCTGAAACTAACTTCATTCATTCTTCTTGTTTTTAGGTTCTGACTCCTCTGCTGCGTCGCTGCTCCAGTGAGGACAAGGAGGACGCGGCGTCCATCTTTGTCCCGAGCTGCACGTCCAGCGGTGGTTTCCAGCAGGTTCAGTGTCGGGCAGCTGAGTGCTGGTGCGTTGATTCTCAGGGTCAGGAGGTCGCGGGGTCGCGGACCGCCGGTCGTCGGCCTCGATGCCCGACCCGCTGTGAGAGAGAGCGAGCGGCGGCGCTGAAGGTGAGAGAAAACATGGCGGCCGGAGCTGAAATCCACATCCCAGCATGCTCGGAGGACGGAGACTACCTTCCGCTGCAGTGTGTCGGATCACGCTGCTTCTGTGTGGACGCTGACGGAAAAACAACCGCTGCGGGGTCAGCAGGGGGCGCCGTCACCTGTAAGTGATCACTGACGCTCAGCAGATGTCACAGCTGACGACACAAAACTGCTTTAACGTGAATAACCGAGTGTGTTCTGGTCCAGGAAACTACCTGCCAGAGCTGCAGGAAACAGTCCAAACTCCTGCCAGCGCCCCCTACAGGCGGCAGAGTTCATTACAGCCACAATATGAACAAACATCCTGATGATTCATCTGTTCTTACAGTCTGAGCAGCAGCAGCGCTAGAGGAAAGGTCACCGGGTCAATGTCTGCAGCAGAGTTCAATCAGTCATCCTGTTGATTTTATATTGTTTTTAGCTTCAAGGCCCCGTTTTTAAGCTCCGTCTCTCACCAAATAAGATGAAGCCCAGTGGATGAAAGTAAATTACACTACATTATTAAACTTAAACTTTTTGGCGTCTCCTCACATAACTGTTATAACAACTGTTTGTGGCCCAGAGAAGTAAAACTCTCTAATATTTGACAAGAATGCAAAGATTAAAGCAAAGAAAACTAATCCAAACATCTGCTGACTGTTAAAGGTCAGTCAGTCACAGCCCAATTTTACTTTTGTACTTTTACTTAAGCAGGATTTAAAATGCAGGGCTTTTACTTAAGGTGTTTTTACATTGCTGTTTTGGTACTTTTACTTTAGTAAAGGAGTTTTTCTTCCACCACTGATGAAGCCACAGAGCTGCTCTTTAAAGACGAATATACAGTAGCTGTGAAGGATCATTCGGCCTCTTCTTTCTTTACACTTTCCAGCTCTGAGATTTGTTCATAACATCCTGATTATGTGGAACCTTCCAGGTTCTGATCTCAGTCACAGAGGATCCGTCTGTCTGTCTGTTGTGTTTCAGGTCCGGAGAGAAACGAGGAGAAGCTTCAGTCCTCCGCAGGTCAGATAAAAACCTCAAACTTCAGCTTTAATTCATCACAAATTCACCCTGTAAACATTTGTAATTTTGGCGAAGAGCTGGACAAACTTCTTTTAGAAGATCTGACTTTTGATCTGGCTTTTAAAAGGCACTCAGCAACACACAACAACAACAACAACAACAACAACAACAACAACAACAACAACAACAACAGAGCAGCAGGAAAGACTCAGTGTTAAATGTATAAAACAAAGGCAGTTTTCTTTGATGCCTGATGTCACTTTTCACAAATAAGTTTTTTGTTTATTTATAGATTAATATTTGTGAAATTTTACTGTAATAATAATTTATTTATGATAAAAAATCAATCAGTCATTTCATGCAGGTTAGTTCAGTTCAATACAGACGATTGATGAGCTGAAAAAAAAAGAGAACAAACGTTAACAGTAAAACATTTTGAGACTAATGGACACGAGCGATAAAAGAAATTAAAATGCTGAATGATAAAAATGTATAAAACAGATCAGGAGACAAGTAAAAGCGCAGTAACTACAGTTTGATGTTGACTTCCAGGTCGCTGCTCTCAGGTGTTTGCTGAGGTCACAGCGTTCAGACAGGAAGTGAAGAGCATCGTCGCTCTCTCTAACTCCTCCCACCTCCCGCTGGGATATGGATTCCTATTGGCTGAAGGTCTGCGTCTGACCCCCGAGGAGCTGCAGATCAGCCAATCAGAGGAGGAGCTGCGGGTCTCTGACAGGCTGCTGAGCCGCTCCAAAGCTGCGCTGCGATTGGCTGCCTACTCCAGTGAGTCACAACTGCAAATTAAGACAAAGGTTTATGTTCAACATGGAGAAAATATCTGGAATTTAATCCAAAATACTTTGATCCCAGAATGAATTTCTACATGTTGAAGGTTTTATTTCAGTTAATCAACAACAAATATTCCCGCTGATCATTTTCCAGATAATCCATCAGATTTTATATTGATTTCCTTCGTTACAGGAAGCTTCAGTTCTTCACTGTAAAAATCAACCAGCAGAGAGAATCAATATTCAGTAAACTGTGTTTTAGTAAAGTTAAGTTTCATCACATGAAAGTCGAGCTGCAACCATTAATCAATCAGCTGATAATTAATCTGCAACTATTTTGATAATCGAATAATCATTTTATTCATATTTTTAAATCAGAAATGAGCTGTTTGCATCTTTTCATACCATCATACATGATGATAAACTGAATATTTGTTGATTGGACAAAACAAGACGTGAAATCGTCATCGTTTATAAACAAAACAATTAAATAATAATGAAAAAAGTCTTTTCAGGCAAAGAATGAAGTGTTTTTAGTTGGTTTGTTTAAGAAAGTAATATAACAATAATTTAATAGTTATAACACTGTTGGGCCATTTTGCATAACAAGTACTTTTACTTTTGATACTTCAAGTACATTTTGGTACTAACTTCTGTACTTCTACTTAGACTTTTACTTGTATTTTAATACTTTGCTATTGATACTTTTACTTAAGTAAAACGTCTCCATACTTCTTCCACCACTGATGATGTCATAACAACATCGTTCTTCATGTCCTCAGCTGTTCAGATGTTCCTGCCGCCTCGGCGTCGCTCCTACCAGCCGTTCACGCCACAGTGTGACGCTGACGGACTCTGGCTGCACACACAGTGTTACCACAGCACAGGTCACACACACACACACACACACACACACACACACACACACTCATAAATCAGAAAGAATATGTTCAAAGATGTTTTTTGGGTATTTTTGCCTTTAATCGACAGCTGATAGTGGAGAAGCAGACAGGAAACAAGGAGAGAGAGGAAAGACATGCAACCAGGGACGCTGCGGTTATGTAGGAGCGCTGTAATCATTCAGTAACCACGGCGTTCCCGATCAGAATAATATTATATCATAAAACACTATAAGTGTGTTGTGTGTGTGTTTGCAGGTCAGTGTTGGTGTGTTGATGAAGATGGCGAGTACATCCCTGACTCTCTGACCAGCCGCTCGCTTAGCCTGCCCAAATGTAAGATGACACACACACACACACACACACACAGACATACACATAGACACACACACAGGTGTAACAGGTGTGTGTGTCCTCTTGCAGGTCTGACTCGCTGTCAGAGAGCTCAGGCTCGCACTCTGCTCTCGGATTGGATGAAAGGCTCTGATGTCACTGCCGCCACCATTTCATCCTACCGGCCAAAGTGTGAGAAGGTAACACACATGCACACACACACACACACACACACACACACACACACACACACACACACACACACACACAAATGCACACTCACACACACATGCACACACATCCATCTGACATTTTAATTAATTTGAACATGATGTCATCCTCTGTAACACAGAATCAGTCTGTGATTCATATGCGTGTGTACTTGTATTGCTATCTTTTTGGGGACCATCGTAGTGAGGACCGGTCCTCATAATGTTTGGTTTTAATACTCATGTTAGAATTAAGTTGTGTGCGTGCGTGTGTGTGTGTGTCTGTGTGCGTGTGTCTGTGTGTGTGTGTGTGTGTGTGTGTGTGTCTGTGTGTGTGTGTCTGTGTGCGTGTGTGTGTGTGTGTGTGTGTGTGTGTGTGTGTGTGTGTGTGTGTGTGTGTGTGTGTGTGTGTGTGTCTGTGTGCGTGTGTGTGTGTGTGTGTGTGCGTGTGTGTGTGTCTGTGTGTGTGTGTGTGTGTGTGTGTTTCAGGACGGTCGTTTCTCGCTGCTGCAGACACAAGGCGCTGCAGGCTGGTGTGTGAACCCTCTGACCGGAGAGATGATACAGACGGCAACACCGAGCCCTACCGGACAGCTGACATGTACACACACACACACACACACACACATCATGTCATGTTTTCATCACTTTAGAGGACATCAGTATTTTCAGCAAAAAGATTTTAAACACTAGTTTCATCTTTAACATGTTGTATTTTATGAACTTGTGTGTTTTTAATGTAAAATCTGAAAAGTAACTATAGTTATTAAATTAATGTATTGCAGTAGAAGTATAAAACAGAAACAGAAATACTAAAATAAAGTACAAATACCTCAGAATTGTTCTGAAGTACAGTACTGTAGTAAAAGTACTGCAGTAACTGGTAAACTGTTCATGGTGCGTTCAGGTCCCAGCTGGTGTGAGCTGCAGGGTCTCCAGTGTCGCCCCGACGGCTCCTTCATCCCTCTCCAGTGTGATGTCACTTCCTGTTGGTGTGTCTCTGAAGACGGACAGGAAGTAGGCGGGACCATGACGCTCCGGCAGACAGGACGCCCACCGTCATGTGACCGTAAGTTTGTTTGTTTGTTGTTTGTTGTAGTTTCACTAAATTTG